>NC_141990.1:58618395-58859754 GCF_049901715.1 Pseudonaja textilis | reverse complement strand
AATCTAGCCACATCATAAACAAAATTAATCCTCCAAAAAATTCCCCGGCTTTTTCTTTGAGTGCTATCTGACCTGAGGGGCCTTTTATCTGACACTATATTGTCATTCGCTTCATCTTTTTTCATCCATGTGACTTTCGTGGTAAAATACAGGAGCGGTTTACAATTGTTTTTTTCCATGCAGCATGAAATCATCCTTTTGCCACTAAAATGACCATTAGCATTCTTCTGTGTTGCTGTTGCTTAATATAGGTGCCTGTTTGCTTTAGCTGGGTAGCTGGGATGGTTTTCATACCTTGGGTGACCCTGCAGGGAGGGTATATTCGTTGCCTATACTTCCTGAATTCTTTGCACAGAGCAGTGTCCCATTGTTCCAAAAAGACAGCATAATCGGAGTTGGGAGTGGACAAAATAGCAGAGTTAGAAGCGACCTTGGAGGTCTTCTAATCCAAGCTCCTGTCAAGCAGGAACCCCTATAACATTTCAGACAAATGGCTGTCCAGCCTCTTTTTAAAAGCCTCCAGTGATGAAGCTTCTGAAAGCAACTTGTTCCACTGGTTTATTGCTCTTACTGCGAGGAAATTTCTCCTTAGTTCTAGGTTGCTTCTCTCCTTGATTAGTTTCCATTTATTGTTTCTTGTCTTATCAGCTCCTCTTTCCTGCAACAGAAACAATAGAACCGAGGTCTTTTCCAAACATCTCCCCTAAAACATGTACTTCATGTTTTGAATAAACAAAAACAAAAACAAAAAATCTTCTCCTTGGCAAATTTTCTGTAGGCCCCAGGTTTATTGCTTGCTTTTGGCAGCCTGCCTGCCACAAATGCAATTCCAAAAACAGCAGTTGTGTTGTATTTTTCTTATCTTTTTGCTTGTATGCTAGGGTGCTGCTAACTGTAAAAATAAAAGGACTCCTGGCGTTTCTTAATTACATGGATAATATTAATGATATATGAACAGATGAGAATATAGCTCTATAAAATGTACATGCCCACCAAGTTCAAACCAATGTTGTATTAGGAATGTTTACATCTGTACATCCCAGCAGTATTCACAACCCTTGTGTGTGAAACAAAGTAGGACATACATTTATACTCCCACCTCTTTATCACCAAAAACCTACAACATAATGCTCACGAAACACTGTTCATAAATTCTCTTGCCTCTAGCAATCTTTTTTTTTTTTTAAAGAGAGACAGGCAGGCATTCCTATAATCTCAAGCAGGCATGGACTGTCAGGCCATATTTCCTTTGAACCCTCTTTTCTCACATTGGCATAGCTTTTTAGCATTTCAGACTTATATACCACCCCACAGCACATTACACCACTCTCTAAGCAGTTGACCAATGTACAGCATTATTTGCATGTTGCCCCCAACAATCTAGGTCCTCATTTTACCAACCTCAGAAGGATGGAAGCTGAGTTAACTTTGAGCCCTGTCAGGAATGAACTCCAGGCTGTGGACAGAGTTTTTCTGCAATATTGCACTTTAACCACTGCACCCACCAGGGCTCTTTTTTTTAAAAAAAAATCACCAGAGCAATTTTGAGGACTCATTGCACCATCCAAATTAAACTAACAGCACAAAAAACTCTGGAACCAACTTTGGCTGAGAAACATTTGAGAAAAGGTGGCTCAAGCCAAAGCCACATTCAAAAAGTGGCTCCCAAAATAGCCAAATTCCTATTTGAAACCCTCAAAATGGCTTCTTTGAGGTAGGAACATTTTGCGGTCAATCTGTTTTTCATATTGCTACGACCTTTGAAATTTGCAACAGTACTATTCCTCCATTTTGTAGTCCTCATCTTGTTCAGCAGTATCTTGTTGCAGTTGTAACATGAGTCAAATACAGTAGCTTTTATTCAATTTTATTTACACTTTAGAGTAATTTAGATGGAATAAATTGAACTAACGTTGACTGATATTGTCCTGTAGGACTGATTGCAAGCACACTTGGATTCAGTATTCCTTATAAATAAAGTCAGCATTTTAGTACACAAAAGGCATCCGCTTGGAAAGAAGGAATGTGCCAAAATTATTAGTTGATAAAAGAAAATAAGCACTGCCAAGAATAGAGTTAAGCTCTAGAGTCAAGCTCTTCATTATTATGGAAAGTACTTCTATTGGTAGAGTATTTATCTACTCATTTTATGCATACGGATGCTATAAAAAGCCAAGTGAATTTGTGCAGACACCACACATTAAATAAAATAATAAAAATAATAAAAGCAGTTTTCAGATAAGTTAACCGTTGGCACAGTATCAGCTAAGTCAGACACCATGAGGATTTTTCACTGGCAAGGATTCTAAAAAATTGGATACAATAGAATCTCTTCACAGGAACCAATTAAATTAATTTTGTAAATATTATTCACAAATGTGAGTTTGTATAATTTTCCTTTCAATAGTTGATTCAAAACACATACATCCCAGCTGCAATTTTGCTTGCTTTGAAACAAGAAGTCCTTAGCACTGAAAACAAGAGGTGTGGAGTCTTGACAAGGGAAAAATAACCACATTCTCTATATTCTCATTTGCTACACCAGAACCGCATGTGGCTCTGGGCAGCTAGTAATGTTCCCCCCTCCCCCCAAAATAATAAAAAATATAGAAAGTGTATTATATACATTCATTAACTATCTTAGATATACAGTATTTATATGCAGTCCAAGACAATTCTCTTCACTCTATATGTCCCAGGAAAGCCAAAAGGATGGAAAATATATGTCAGACCATGTTTTAAAAAAACTCCTAAAAATTAAAATGATTTAGTATGATGCCATATTCACTACCTGTACACAGAAAAGTAGTTCTTCTGACAGTATTCTTCATTAAATGTATCTATCTTGTACAAGATGAAAAAAATGACCCAGCATTGAAAACTAGACAGCATGTTTGATTTAACCTGAAGGATAAACTCTGTTGAAGATCTCAATTCAATTAACCTGGTCAAATCAGAACAAGGGTTTAATTATATTTTATGTATTGTTTCTATTTTATGCTTCCTTCTATGGAAGAATCTCTTGCAGGGGTGGGTTTCTACCGGTTCTGTCCACCTCTGCAGAACCAGTAGCTCTGAAGAGCAGCAGACATAGAACCGGTTCTATGTCTGCTGATGTTTTTGCTCACCCAGGCTCTTACCTGACCTTTATTTCCCGCTTTTTCAACTTCAGCTGCCACACAAGGCACAGCTGCAGTTAAAAAAGCAGGAAAAAAGTCCTTTTTCAAAGGCTGCTTCTCTGCACGCAGCGTGCTGATGACGATTTACGAACCGATAGTTAACACTGTTGGATTCCACCCCTGATCTCTTGGATGAAATACCTAGTAAGAGAGAACTGATTAACAGTGATAATGTATTATATGTACCTACAATAGATCATGTAATCCAGTTCCAGTTAAGGAAGCCAGGTAAACCTGTTACATCCTGGCATGGATTGCATCAGTATATTTCTCAACCTTGGCAACTTTAAGTGGACTTCAGCTCCCAGGACTGCCATAGTAAGTCATAAAAAAAGAATCAGAAGTCAACCAAAACGAAGTTAAGATTTCAAATTTTGAAGCAATACATGACCGGAGCACAGTAAAGCTATGATTTTGTTCGCTTAGTGGTTCAGTACAGGTGCTGGCTGAGGAATTCTGGGAGTTGAAGACCACAAGTCTTAAATTTGCCACGGTTGGAGAGCCCTGCTGTGCAGTGCTTCTCTAATGAACATCAAAGTATCAATGTGTGCATTTCAAACTGGTATATGAGGTCAGCCATTTCCAAGAAGGGGGAAAATACAAACTATATTTGCAATCAAAGACTCCAGCTAGTTATCCGTGTTCTTTTTCAAATCACACAACCAGAGTAGAAGAACCCATGGCTCTACCCCCATCTTTCTTTCTTTTCTGTGTCAGGTCTCCCTCTTGCTGTGCTGTCTTTCTCTTGCCCCTAGGAAGAGCATATTCAGTACTTGGGAGTCCTTTCTTCCTTCCTCCCAACATTCACCAGCCAATGCCAGTAGCAACTTTACAGTCTCAATATCCAATATTTTTTTTAAAAAAAGAATTTGGATAGTCTGCAGAACTAAGCTCTGTTTATGCTGGCATCTTTATATCTCCAGAATGCCTGGAGGAGGAGGAATGGAGCTAAGCAAGATTTCTGCTTCAAAATGTGTGTTATGCATTTTTTGTTTAAATGAAATTTTTGAGGACCTTTTCAACTATTAGTCCCTGGCCTTGTGCATAGTAATTTAACCGAAGCAGTAGTAGAATGTTCCTATTTTCTGGATTCTGTTTTTCCAAACATTTGGCAATCTGCTACTCAACCTTTTGAAGCACATTTGGGATTTTGAGACACACGTGTTAAAGACATTCTCACAAATGGCTGCTGGAGATTTGGCATTCCTATAATGGATGCCATGAAGATAATAAACACTTAAAGCTACCAGGTTACCAGAAAATAAAAAGTTTGAGTTACCATTAATCAGTGATGGGCTGCTGTCAGTATGGACTGGCTCCCCCGTACCTGTAGTTACGACCAGGGTGGGATTCTACAGTTCACACCTATTCACTAGAACCGGTTGTTAACATTCTAAGCAGTTCGGAGAACTGGTTGTTAGAAGAAATTACTGGCCTAATCCTGTAAGGAAGGCAGGAAGGAAACATTCTGGTGTTGCTTACGGAATCTGCCTCTCCGTTAACCCTTATTACATTCTTGGCAGGACTAGACTTCCTGTCTCAGGAACTTCTCTGGAGTTCTTTTCCCCTCCTCTGCTGGTACTTTGCTTGTGTGGAGTGACCATTCAAAGTTACAATGGCACTGAAAAAAGGGACTTATGACCATTTTTCACATTTATGACTGTTGCAGCATCCCCACAGTCATGAGAGGACAGGTGAGAAGATGCGTGCCTTGATGTGAGTGATGTTGAGTTGGCCACATCCAGCCAGTCACATGACCACAGAGCCACACCCACTAACTAAGCCATGCCCACAGAACCGGTTGTTAAAAAATTTGAATCCCATCACTGGTTACAACCACCAACTGGGCCTGCCCACCCGCCCCGGTGCTGTCCCGTCTTATATAGCTGGCTCGCTCACCCTACCCACACAGCCCAGCTGTTTTCCACACCTCACCTGCTCTACTCACCGTAAATGCCTTGTGCAGGAAATCCCCATGTTTTTACAGCTGCACACAAGCATGCGCAAAGGGGGCATGCGCATGCGCCCTCATATTTTTGGTGAACCGATTGTTACATTATGTGCAGCCCACCTCTGCCATTCCTGAAAGTTGGCTGGATAGTTTTGAGCCAGTCATTCTTTCTCACTTCAACTCACTCCAAATGTTGTGGGGAAAAGAGAAGGAGGAAGGAATATTGTCTGTGTTTGCTGCCTTAAGTTATTTATACAAATAATAAAGGCAATAAATAAATAAATATCAAAAACATAAAGTTAAATTACCAATTTACCGGAAATATGCCTACCATTGTCATCTAGCCACCCTTCCTGCAGGACATTTTGTACTATCCTTGATAATCTTTTCCAATCAAATGAGATGGCTACATCCACCAATGTACTGTTATATGCTCTGAATACTAATTTAGCGTTTAGATTAATAGGAATAAAACAGCACTGGTAATTAGAGTTTTGCGGCATACCATCTTTTCATGTTTTTAATTAAGTAGTTTTAAAGTGAAGTATCACATAGATCAGGAGATCCAGTGGGTAACAAAGAAAAGACCAGGGAACCACAACAAGTGTCCTGCCAAAGACACTGAATATATCCAATCTTTGCTTGCTCCTAGCTAGACATTCTCCTTCATTAATTTTCCTAAAGTTGTTTTCTTCTTATTTCTTGCTGCTATCTTCTGTACACGGATGATATGCTTGAATACTTTCTGAAAAGCTGCCCCCCCTCCCCTCCCGGAAGAATGAAATATTTTGGAAAATATTTTAAAAAGGTAGCATGTTATATTTCCCTAAAGGAGAAATGGGGAAACGTGTTTTTAGAGGCAGAAAGCAGCCATCGGTCTTTCTTAATAGTCCACAGAGATGCCAGCACTTAAGGAGATAAAAAGCTTATTTGAAAGAGGAAACCAACTATCTAGATCAGTGGTGGCTAACCTTTTCAGCACCGAGTGCTGAAATGGGAGCATGAATGCACTGGAAACCAGAAGAACAGCTCCCTGGTGCACACACGTGAGAGCACCAGAAACTGGAAGCTTAGCTTCCCAGCACGTGTATGCGCACCAGCCACCTGGTTTTCCGGTTTCCTATGAGCATGTGTGCACAAAGACAAGCTGGCTGGTGCACGCATGCACTCCAGGGAGCTGCTCTTCCAGTTTCTGGCACTCCTGCACGCGCGAAGACCAGCTGTGCACTGGAACCCAGAAGAGCAACAGGCAATGGCTGGTGTGCCTGGAGAGATAGCTCTGTGTGCCTCTTCTGGAACACATGGCATAGGTTCACCATCATGGATCCAGATGGTTCCATTCATAAGCAAAGCAAATACTGCAGGAAGAAATCCATTCAAGACAGGATATTCCAAAACTCCCTGTGGCAAAGTTTGACAGCTAACAAAAGCAGAGTAACAGAATTAGAACAAGCAGCCCCTCACCCAAGATCCAACACAGGACAAAAGCCATTAGCCACAATAGGAATTGCCCAACATGCTTTCAGAAATTCAAAGCCCATATTGCACAAATCCCAAACTTCAAAGTTACAGAAACTATAAAGATCCATCCACCTATTCAGCCATTTGTTCAGCTGACCCAGAACTTCACTCTTTCTTTGTGTGTTGTAATGTTCATCAATAAACTTTCTTTCCAATCAGCGTTCATGTTCAGTGGTGGGTTTCAAATAATTTCACCATCGGTTCGCTGAAAATGTGAGCAGGTTGCAGTCCCTGACCCAATCGAGGTGAACAGCAAGTGAACAGAGGCTCCGGGGCAAGGCTGGAGTGGGGGAATGGCGCATTCCCCAATCTAGATGAATTGAACAGTGAGCAGACAGAGGTTCCAGGGCAAGGCTGGAGCCGGGGAATGGTGCATTCTCCGACCTGATCGAGCTGGGTGGAGGCTCCAGGGCAAGGCCAGATTGGATGAATGGCACATTCTCTGACCCGGCCGAGGTGAAGGGCAAACAGGTGGAGGCTCCAGGGCATGGCCAGAGCCGAGGAATGGTGCATCCCCGGGCCCCGACTCGAGGCGAAGGGTGAGCAGGCGGCATGCTTACATTTGGTGAGCAGAGTGGGCGAGGCGTGGAGGCGAGGCACGGAGGTTAGCTGGGCCACATGTCAAAGCCAAGATATATGGGGACGGGGGGCATCTGGTGGTGCGATTTGCCAGTTCTTTGAACTGTGCAGAATCATTACTATTGATGCAGTAGAACCAGTCTGAACCAGCTGAATACCACCTATGTCCATGTTGTTTCCGGTGTCTTTCTCCCAGCTTGGAAGTGGACCAGATGGATTTTTCTTCCAACACCTTAAGATTGGCACTTAGTATGAAGCTATAGATAAATCACCAGTGCCACATATGTGAAGTCCATGTGGATTTCTCTAGTGACTGATTAATATCCCAATCCCACATTGAATACCTCTCCTGCTGCTTCCAACAATCCTTTGTTTCCCTCTTAAAACTATTAAAATGTTGTAATTTAAATAGAACTACCATATATACCATATGAGAGAGAATATGATTAGAAATCTGATGTGCCTGGTCAGTTTGTTGTCTGTCTTAACAATAAAGCACTCTATGTCTGTTGTCTCTTCTCTCTCTGCAACAGTTTAAATGTACAGTAGCATTTTCTCACATCTTGCTTTTTAAATAAGTCTAAATCAGCCACTGTGATTCTGAGGTGAAAAATCTGGAATTGAATAAGGCAGACTTGTGAACTTTACAAATTAGTTATTTTTGTGCATTCATTTAACAGCATAGAAAAACCCTAACAAATTGTAAAAGACGCCTTCAAATAGCAATAGCATTTAGACTTACAATATATACTGCCCCATAGTACTTTACAGTACTGTCTGAGTGGTTTACAATGTCAGCATTATTTGCATATTGCCCCTAACAATCTGACCTCTCATTTTACTGACCTCGGAAGGATGGAAGGCTGAGTCCACTTTGAGTCCCATGATGATCGAACTCCAAGCTGTGGGAGAGTTTGCCAGTTTTGCAATATGGCAGGCAAACAAAATATTTGTACCTGCTGGCTAGACACTATAAAAGATGACATTGGGATGACCATGCCAGATCTTGAAGGAGGTGGTGCTAGAGAGGGAAGTATAGAAAGTGTTGATCCATAGAGGGTCAGACATGACTGAATTGGTGATAATGACAGTGACTGCAGTTTAACCACTTTAGGACTCCTAAAACCATGTTAGCAGTGGAAAAAAATCATTGATTTGGCAGAAATCGATAAAGTGTTCCCTTGCTTAATTTCAGTTTTCTAGGTTATTCAGTCCAACTATATTTACTTTTTTAATATTTCCAACTTTGGCATTCCAAGTTCTGGAAGCAGCTCATCATATTTAGATATTGCGTCAATTTCAGGTAGAACATGACCATAAAACCTCATCTTCTGCATCAGTGGTTGGAGCATAAACTCAGATAATTGTCATAATAAAGGGTTGTCCACAATGTCTAATCAATATTATTCATTGATTATATTATAGCAAAGTATTTTTCTTGCTACATCCTTTTTGACTTTGAAAATAGCATTCACTCTTTGATTTTCATGTCCTGAATGATATAAAGAGCAGGTAGAGAGGAAGGTGACCTTGCTAGAAATATTTTGGAACTATTACCTAGCCAAATAGGGATGAAATGTTTTAAAGTCTAGAACAATTGGAAGTAACTCTAGTGCTATTGATTTCTACCTAATGGGGCTATCATAGTGTGACCTTTTTACTAAAACTGTCAACTTCTAGTTTTTATCTACTCACTGATTTATAAGGTGTCAATGTGTAGGCAATTCATTTTGACTTTCACTGTGTTGAGTTTTCCATGTTTATGCTCCTTGCATTCTATATTCTCACTGTAATTTTATTTCTTGCAACTTCAGCTTTTCTTTCCTTGCATGACAGCAGCATCATCAAGATATCCTGAAGGCTTTAACCTAGCTATGTCAAAAGTGCCATTAGTACTCTGAAAGATCCTCAACAATTCTTCAGTAGCATGTTGAGTGCTATCTGACTTAAGAGGCCTATTATCCACCACTATATTGTCAATTGTTTTATCTCTTCTATCCATGTGGCTTTCTCAGTGAAAATATAGAAATTGTTTACCAGTGCCTTCTGCTGCACAGTATGAAATGATCCCTTTGCTAAAGTGAACCTCTTCCTTCGGCATCTTCCTCTATTGCTGCTGCCCAGTATGGGTGCCTGTTTGCTTTACATGGACAGCTGGGATAACCTTCCCACTTTCTGTGACCCTGCTGGGGATATAGTTTGGTGTACGCTCTTGGCATTTTTTTTTCGCTCATTCTCCCAGGAACAGAAACATAGATACCCATACTCACATGCAGCATAATGAGTAACTACAATGGGACTGAGGAGCAGGAAGTTTTGCAGGTTGAGAGAAATCAATCTACTTACAAGAAGAAACTACAAAATCATGCCCAGACTACAATATCTTTTGTACTTTAAGTGTCACCATAACCCTTATGTCAACTCAAACAAATTATGTTTAATTAGGGCATCCATTGGAAACCTGAGACCTTTTATGTTGTAACAGCATGATGTTCCCTTGGTTTTTATAAAAGCATTGGATGGTGCAGAAGCCTCTGGATGAAAGAAGCATGAATCAATAAAAATGTGAAGTTATCAAAGCAAATATAAAATCTACCAAATTGGATGTTTTAGGAATGTTAATGTGACTGAAATGGAATGGGACACTTTAAATCAAATTATTAGATGTTTCAACGCATGATTCTATATAAAGTAATGGAATGGCAATTATATTCCAAAAGGACATTATTAAGTATGCACTTAACAACTATCTAGTTGTGTAACAGAATTGTATCTATTAAAATTAGCAGCTACCCAATAAATGTTAGGACTCGGTAATGATTGAAGTTTATTTTCAGAATAGTATTTCACTATATGTGAAGGGCAGTAATGCAATCCTAGGAAAAGGTGCCGATTCTTTTAAATAATTGCATTTAGATCAGGGGTGGGATGCTACCGGTTTGGCTCGATTCTATAGAACCTGTAGCTGCGAAGAGCAGCTGACTCCAGTAGCAGGGATGCTACCAGTTTGGCCTGATTCTATAGAACCTGTAGCTGCGAAGAGCAGCTGACACCAAACTGGTTCGGTGTTTGGCCCACCCGCTTGCCCGGGCTCTAGGCTGTCCTTTATTCCCTGCTTTTCCCTCCTCAGCTGCTTTGCACGGCACAGCTGAGGTTGAAAAAGCAGGAAACGAAGATTTTCAAATGCTGCGCACCAGAGCACAACGCTTGTCAGCTGTCCAGGCGGCACAGCTGATGATTTCTTGCAAACGCTGCACACACAATTGTCCCCAGTTTGGACAACCGGCAAATTGTTCCACTGGCTGGCCCTGCTCCTCCCCGCCCACTCACTCCTTATCTGGCATGTGAGCCATCCAACTTGCCCGATTTGGTAAGTTGCTGTTTTTCCTTTTTGTTTCCCCGACTATCAGCTGTTCTGCTGTGCCAGGAAATTTAGATTAGCTAGAAAGCAGGAAATCCTTGGATTTCTTGCTTTCTAGCTAATCTAAAAGCAGAGCTGAACCTTCCTTAGGATTGAAGCTTTTCAGTGCAGACTTAAGTAGCCGATTGCAGATAAGATAGATCTCTGTTAATCTGTGATTCTGTGAGCAACTCAATCTGCCTGCCTGCTTTGCCTGCTTTGGGGTAAAAGTTGCTTTTGTAAAAATATAAAAAATCAATATTTACATACATGGTGTGTTGTGAGTTAATTTTGTGAGTTTGCTTGCAAGCAAATTTTATGTGACAGACTCAGATACCCGATGGCAGAAACACAGATCTCTAAGTGAATCTGTGATTCTGTGAGCATCTCAATATGCCTGCTGCTTTGCCTGCTTTTGGGTAAAAGTTTCTATTTTTAATTAAAAAAATCAATATTTACATAAATATTTATATTTACATACAAGCCATGCCCACCCAGTCACATGACCACCAAGCCATGCCCAGTCAGCAAGCCACACTCACCCAGTCATATGACCACCAAGCCCCACCCACAGATTAGGCCACACCCACAGAACCGATTGTTAAGAAAACCTTGGATTTAAGAAGAATGGACAACTACTGAACACAGATGTCTGATGTCAAGCAGGACAGAACAAGGAAATATCTCAGTCAGGACTGGCCAAAAAAAAAAACCCCAGAGAAATACGATAAGAAAATACAAATGAAAATAATATGGTCAAACAAGTCACCAGAACTTAGAGAGGAATAGAGAAAAATAATCACTGCAGATCCTGTAAGGGGTAAAGATAGTTTAAAGAATGTGGGAAGACTATACTGTCACCTTTTATAAATGGGATTAAAGAATCAAAGCAACATGGTGGGGAGAAAATAAACTAACTCCATGTAAGAATGTAAGTTATGACAGGCAATAGATCAACTGTCAGATAGGAAAGCACCAAGTACAAGAAATATCAATTTAGTTGTATAAAGCTGTGATTTATAGTTTTGATGATTAGGCAGGATAGAGTATAGAAAGAAGAGAGTTATGGAATAACTTTAAAGAGAGAGATTAAAATACAATCATACTTATAACTGCTGTAAAGAATATCAGAAGCCACTTATTTATGTCTTTATATCTTTCTTTATATCTTGATCTTTTTTTCTGTTTTCTTTTCTTAGTGCACTTTTAGCCTTCTCTGTTATTTCTTTCTTTCTTTTTCATTTTTTGTTGTAATTTATTTTCTTGTAGTTCTTATTATTGTTGTTAAAACTTTTAATAAAAAAAAGAACTGTTTAAAGCTGCAGGAGGGGAGGACTGTGTGATTTACAGTTGGAAAAAAGACGAGGCATAAGGGCTTCTTTTGAAGAAGGAAAATGCATTACTTCCTAACTCAAGGAAAGTTTTGTTTAACATCTTATGAAGAAGGGCTGAGCCATATTTAGATAGAGAAATGCCAAATGAGCAAGTAGGTTTCAGAAAAAAAACAGAGAGAGAACAAATCAAATAGCTAATGTAAAATAGATACTGCAAAAGTAAGACAGTGCAGAATGAGGTTTATCTTTGGTTCATTGGCTATAACAAGGATTGACAGTACAGCTCATGATAGAGAGTAGATTATATTAAGGCTTTCAAAGGATAGTTCAGAATAGGAAAGAGAACAAGGCAAGGATTCCTTATTCAGTTAACTAGTGAAGAATGGAAGGATTGGAAATGATGACAGATGGTATTGGGGTAGGCTGCTACCGATTCCCACTGGTTTGGCCAAACCAGATGTTAATTTTACACCCCATTTGCCGAACTGGTAGTTACAATGACTGGCTGGCCTCGCCCACCCCTTCCCTCCCCTTCCCTCCCAGGAGTCTCCACCTGGCCCGCTTTGGATCCCAAGTAAGTGCAGGCCTGCATGAAGGCTCGGGGAAGGTGAAAAAATGGGCTTCCTGGAGGCTCTGTGGAGGCCAGAATGGGCTTGTTTCTAGCCACAAGAGTGCCTCTGGAGCCTGAGGTCATTTTTACCCTCCTGGAGGCTTGAGGAAAGTCTCCGGAGCCCAGGGAGAGCAAAAACACTTCCCCTGCCATGGTGTAAGAGGCCGAGGCCATGCCCACCACAGCCACGCCCACCCAGCACCCAGGCAGACAACTGGTTGCTAAATTTTTTGAAGCCCACCCCTGGATGATATTAATATTCAATGTCAAATGCTAATGTTACAGGTATGCCGATTACACTGTTAATAAAGTGGAAATCAAATTCAGATCAGAGTTAAATATTAATTAAATATTAATTAAATTAATTAAATTAAATTAGTTAAATTAATTAAATATTAAGAAAGGTAATGTCAAGATATATGCTTACTAAACACAGTTCATGGTGAGAAGCAAAGATACTGAATAGTTTTGTTTTCTATGCTCAGGAATAAATAAATATGGACAGCATAATGTATAACTAAAGGGGAGATTAGGGAGGAAGTTTATATGAAATCATGAAGAATAGGAGCACCAAGAGCATGGTGGTGCACTGGTTAGAATGGAGTATTGCAGGCTAACTCTGCTCTCACTGCAAGGAGTTTGATTATTTCAATCCTGACTGGTTCCAGGTTGACTTCCATCTTTCCAAGGTTGGTGAAATGAGGGTGTAGGTTGTTGGGGCAATATGCTGATTCTGTAAACCACTTAGAGAGGGCTGTAAAGCACGGTGAAGCAATATATAGTAAGTCTCTGTGCTATTGCTATTTCAATGAAAGAAATGGTAGTATATTCCAATGGCCATGGATGGCTGTGAAATTTGACAGTGAGAAAGAGACACTTTCAAATTATGGATGTGGAGATGGTGGGCACAAAGAAGAACAAATCACTCATCTGTTGTTGTTCTGTTAACATAGTGATCAGCAAACATAATTTTATATCCATCCATCCAGAGGTGGTATTCAGCAGGTTCTGACTAGTTTCTGAAGAACTGGTAGCAGAAATTTTGAGTAGTTCAGAGAACCAGCAAATATCACCTTTGACTGGAGATTTTACAATATCCTCCCCCCACCTATAGAACTGGTAGTAAAAAAAATGGAATCCCACCACTGCATCCATCCATCCCTTCATTCCTCCATCCCTCCATCCATTTATTTAAAAAAAAACAGAACTCTGGGCAATTCATAATTTGAATACCACCCAAAACAATAATAGCCAAAAGCAGATCCCTGGTGCCCTATCCATTCTCCTCTAAGGCAATCAATGCTATCAACTTCGGACTCAAAACACATCGTATCCCATTGTTTGGGGGAAACCCATCTCTTATGACCATCCAGAGGACTAAGGACCTTCAGCCTACCAGAATACCACGTGGGTGGGGGCTCATCAGATCTCAAAGGGAAGGGGCAGCATTCCTATGAAACAAGCATGCTTCATAGATCCCACTAAATAGCAACATTTAAGGGAAGGGATCTGCAGCATACCCATGCTGTCTGACTTGTTGGAATGGACAGATACTTTCAGAGAGAGCTGGTCCTGCAAGTATTCTGAGAGGCTGATGACCAGCATCTTGAATTGCATCAATACAAAAACTGGGAGGCAATGTAGCTCGTTCAGCAGAGTTGTAATGTTGCAAATTGAGGGACCAGAAGTGCAAATTCACATACTTTGGACAAGTGATACTAGTTGTGACAGAATATACTTTTCCTTGGTAGTAAAAAAAAAAAAAAGAAATAGAAAGGGAGTAAGTTAATGGATAATGTGGATGGGTGAGATTAATGAGATTGCTGGAATTGCCTTTGAAAAATTAGTAGTTACTGGAGACAAGTCAAGCTTGTGAGCATTTACCTCTGAATTCAACATGATAGAACCTAAATTTGAAACATAATATAACTGTTTATGTTCTGTAATGATGTTATTATATTGCTAGTGGAGTATACTTGATTGTACGTTATTTTTCCTCTTCTTCCAATGGGCATTTCTTTTGGGGTTATTGGTTTTGAGATGTTCAAAGCCGACAAGGGGCTCCTTTGAAATTGCTGCAATTAATTTAGATCCCATTTGTGTGAATATCCAGGAACTGGTACATTTCACAATCATATAAATTGGTATTTGTGTAATGCTTTTTAAATTTTTATTAATGTTTCTAGCTGATTTTTAGATATAAACAAGACAAAGCAGAAATGAAAAACTAATAAACTAGGGAGAAATCACAATACTGTACCTCCATATGATGCAGTATCCTGAAGCAATTATTTCTTTTCTAAAATATATTCTATTCTATTCTATTCTATTCTATTCTATTCTATTCTATTCTATATTAAGATAATATTCTCAACTGAAATTTTGATAACATTTAGGTTGGATGACACAACCACTTTGAAAATTGCCCCCAAACAGTGACAGGGATAAAACGTATCAACAATACTGCTAGCTAACTTGAACTATTTTCAAGTGAAATTATAGTTTGCTGGTTCTGAATAAACCATATTAAGCCCTAATTATTTTCAGACTCGGCTAAAGATATGAGCCTCCCTGTGATGCCAACAATGTCTATATGCATGTGACACATCCGTTGTTAATTTCCTCAATTAGTACAATTTTCTGGACTCTCATGACACAATGAACAATAAATTAACCACTCAGGTTGATTTTTCAGAACAGGTTAAGTTAAAATGTGGTTGGATAAATTTGGTTCTGCATGTCATGCAAACACAGATGTTTAAGGATTTAAAATTTATTTGAATAATTGGCTGTTTACATATGAGTGCCTCAAACCAAATGGATCTCTTAAAATAAAGTGGGTAACAACAAGAGAAAGATCTTCTCACCTAGTACAACTAAGTGTCAAAGGCCAACTCTTTCCAATAAAATAGCAGTTGCTTAGTATGACTACCTGGGCCAATATTTCTCATTTTACTGAGATGAATTATATTTATTGCTTAAGTATAAGAATTTAAATCTGCACTTAAAGCATGTAAATGGATTAGTTACTTTTTGTTGTTGCAAAATTGTGCATCCGACATTCTTGGTGGTTTGTAGAAGCATGGAGAAAACGATGTTCTTTTCAACTTTTCATGTAACGTTAGGGTTGTTTGCTCTGATTCTATTTCTATTTTTGACAACTTGTGTTTGTTACTTCAGTTGTTTTAATATCTCTCCCTTTAATGGAATTTTATACAATCAGATATTCTATAAATCAATTTAATTATGGCTGCAGTCCTATACATCGGAAATGGAAAAGCTCCACTTATAACATACATAGAATAATAGAGTTCGAAGGGACCTAGAGATGTTCTAGTCGTTCCTCCTAATCAGACAGGAGATCCTGCGTCATTCCAGATAAATGGCTATTCAATCTCCTCTTGAAAACCTCCAGTGATGGAGCATCCACAACTTCTGGAGATAAGCCATTTCACTAGTTTAATTGTTCTCACTTGTCAGGAAATTTTTCCTTAATTCTAGGTTGGTTTTCTTCTTGATGACTTAAAACTAATTATTAATGGCTTAAACTTTCAAGTAATTGTGTCTCCTGACCTATGAGTGGTAGAGATAGATAGATAGATAGATAGATAGATAGATAGATAGATAGATAGATAGATAGATAGATAGATAGATCAATCCTTTCCTTCTGGGGTAATGCTGTTATTATGTAACGCTACCATGACATCTGCTTCTACATGGCTGGGCTTTAGAAATCTATAAAAAAATAGAACTGTTTGAGAAGGCCTTTAATTAGATTAATTATTGGATTAATTATAGATGCCACCATTTATTTTTATTGCCTTTTTGTTGGCTACATATAATTTTTTTTCCTCTAGCCTAACTTTTTGAAGGACAGCTTATTGTTTATTATTAAGCAATTGCAATTGTATCATATGTGCTTATTGTTTGATTGTACTGCAACCCACTGAGAGTCTCTCAACTGCAATGAGCAATAATAATAATTAATTAAATACTTTGATTATGTAGCAGCCTCGTAATGATCTTTTGAATAGTTTAAACTGGGCAAATAAAACCAAAGAAAAATGAAATGTTAATAGATCAATTGAAGGTGGGGAGAAAAGAGGGGGGAAAAGAGACTAACAGAAATATATCTTATTGCCAAGACTAGAGTACTGCACAGGAAAGTAAGCCACTAGAAGTCACCGTGTATGAGCTGTGCAGCCATATAAATTTGTTTAGTTGGTAAGTAAATAAAAGCACAATATTAAGGATACTTTGCTGAAGGATTCATCTAAAGTTTAATCTTTTACTCTTTCCTATCTCTCTCCACAATCTCGATATAATCATATTTCATGAAAATGTGTGCAATGAGAAAGCCAATATGGCACAGACATTAAAGAACTGAATTATGACAGATATATAATTCAGATCCTTAGCCATGATAATGTACTCAGTGAATTTGGGTTAGATCAGTGATTCCCAAACTTTTTCAGTCCACCGCCCCCTCAGTGCCCCCCACCCAGGGGTGGGATTCAAATTTCTGTGGGCATGGCCTAATTTGAGGGTGTGGCTTGGTGGTCATGTGACTGGGTAGCGTAGCTTGCTGGCTGGGCATGGCTTACTGGTCACGTGACCGGGTAGGTGTTGTTTGGTGGTCATGTGACTGGGATGGCCAAGTGACTGGCAAACAAGTGGTCCTCACTTAATGGCTGGTTGTTTAGCAAGTGTTCTAATTTATGACTGGCCCCCCCAGAGCTACTTGACCTGTTTTTGGAGTTTTGATAGCTATGCACACACATACACACACACACTCCCTTCTAACCCTTCTAACCCTGCTGGAGCAGGTCATTGGACTAGAATCAGCAAAGCATCTCTGATTAGATTCTAGTAGTGAATAAAATCTAATCAGAGATGCTTTGCCAATTCTTGTTGATTTGTTTTATTTGTATTTCTCTATTTTATGTTGCTGAATTGCAGTGACATGTGTGTCCCTTCTTGTGCACAACCCAGAAGCTTTTGTGATTCTTTGCAGCAAAAAATAGCTTTGCTCTACTTTTCAAATGTGCCGCCACTGCCACGTTCTAGGTGCCAGCCCCGCAGGTCCACCCTATTGAGCCCGCTGCACTGGAGGGACCTGCCCAAGCAAGTCCAAGCAGAACAGTGCACCAAGTCAATGGGGTGAGCCTGAGAGAGGGAAAGAGAGAGAGAGAAAAGAAAGAGAAAAGGGAAAGAAAGAAAAAGGGACAAAGAAAGGAGGCCGATGGAAGGAAGGGACAGAAAGAAAAAGAAATAAAGAAGGAGGGAGGAAGGGAGGAAAAAGATAATGAGATATATATTCTAGTCTAATCACCTGCTCTAGCAGGGCTAGAAGGGAGTGTGTATATGTGTGTTCTCCTTGTAATTTACCAGTACATTTTGGTTTTGCCTTCTTCAGAATTGGCACCGTAATACATTGGGGAAAAGTAATTTTTAGGGTGGAGATCTGGTCCAATGGTTTAAAGCCTCAACAAAATGCGAGAGCTTCCTGATAGTCTTGATCATGTTTCACCACAAAACCTTTAATAGAAGACAAAGATGTTTCAATGTGCTGGCAAAGATGTTTCTATGTGGAAAAAGGCCTCAGTCTAAACTAGGCCTCATTTCAATCTGATGCATCAGGTCTCCCTCCCTCCCTCTCTCTCTCTCTCTCCCTCTCTCTCGCCCTCCCTCCCTCCCCACTCCCAAACTGGCTTTGCTCTACTTTCCTGATGTGCCTGCTGGGCTGGCGCTTCGAACATGGAGGGATGGATAGAGAGAGAGAGAGACAGGTAGGTAGGTATGTATATATGTAGGTAGGTAGGTAGGTAGGCAGGCAGGCAAGCAGACCCTTTGGATGAATGTATGGATAGGTAGGTAGGTGGATAAATAGATTGGTAGATAGATAGATAGATAGATAGATAGATAGATAGATAGATAGATAGATAGATAGATAGATCGATAGATAGATAGATAGATAGATCTATATTGGTAGATAGTTAGGTAGGCAGGCAGGTAGGTAGGCAAAAAGGCAGGCAGGCAGGCAGACGGATGGATGGATGGATGGATGGATAAGACAGACAGACAGACAGACAGACAGACAGACATAATGAATGCAACAGTGGCAGTACTTTGGGAAAGTAGAGCAAAGCCAGAGTGGGAATTGAAGTCCACACAAGTTGCCGAGGTTGAGAAACACAGGCTGAATACATGAACCCAGCCATTCTGGTTAGAGTTTAGCATGCCGTTTGATTCTGGCTTAGTCAATAAACCATGGCTAAGATCTTCCTGTTCCTTAATGCAACTGCCCCTCTGCCCCTTCTCCAGCCCCCTGCCCCAGTTCTTTCTTTGGCATCCAATTTTACAATGCCAACCTCCCTGGGACAGTGATGCGGCCAACTTGATTCAACCCAAGATCCACTTCCATCGGGCCAAACCAGGGGAGGTGCTCTGCACATGTTCAGAGACTCCCAACTTTGGGGAAGCGCTCTGCCCATCTTTATGCTCCGCCCAGGCAGAGGAAAGCATGTGGAAGCAGCCCAGACTGGTGGAGACAGGGGAAATGATCGCTTGGAAAGTAAGCAAGCAAGTGTAGGGCTCGGTCAGAGGAACCGGGCTGCAGAGGGAGGTTAGGTTCTAGGTCTGAGCTAGCCACATAGAGCTGAACGGAACCAAGCCATGCACCTTGGAGAGCCACAGATGCACCACCCGCATCCTATGCGCAAGCCCAGCTTGCTGGAGGCGTGGAGGCTGGGCGGGTGCTGCGCGCTCCCTTGTTCTTCTCTGGGGAAGAGGTTCCTAATGCCAGACCACCCACCTCTTCCACTGTGCGCCTTGGAAGGGTTTTGATTTTGGGCCTTCTGGCACGCCTCCGCCGCTTCCACCGGAGAGGGCAGCCAGCCCCTTTTCTGCCATTTCCTACCTCTCCCTCCTCCCCCCACAGGCTTGTTAAGGCTTACCACATGTGGATTCTGCATTCGAGGCACCGGCTACGGAACGGTGAAACAGTCAATGGGGTGTGACTGCAGGACCAACACCTCGAATGCCCCCCTGCCGCCTCTTAGTGCCCTCCTGCCAGCCCCCTTGCTTCTTAATGCCCCCCTAAGGCACCCGACCGCCCCCCAGGGGGCAGTACCACCCACTTTGGAAACCACTGGGTTAGATGCTTTCTCTAGATTAACATAATCAACAGAGCTGTGGCAAAAAAAAATGGAGGAGAAAGTGCTATGTACATTGCCTTGAGTTCCTGGAGAAGTAACAAAACAGAACAATCTGATAGGCAAAAGCTGGTCAGCTTCTTGAATCTGATCAGTCTTCCACAATTTGATGTATTTTAGATTTGTTGCAATCAACCCCTAATAAGCAGACTGGGAAAAATTCTGGGAGATCCAGTCCCAACCCATCTGGAGGATATTAACTTGGAAAGGCTGTTGAAACTGATCAGCAAGGTGCTTTCTTGCCTCAGTTTTATTTTCTTGTCTGAGACATTTGACAATTCCCAAAAGATAAGTGTTGAAATATTTTAATAATAGTTCATCAAAATGACATAATATCTTCCCGATATGAATCCTAGAAAACTTTGAATAATAGAGGCAACTTTTTTTATAAGCCATGGCAGAACTGTGCAGGACAAGACTTCAGGTTTTTTTTAAAAGATATTACAAACTTGTGGTTTTTACTTTTACAAAGAGAATTTGTCAAAGGCAAAAGAGAGAGAGGATGAAAATTTGATTATCTAAGTCAGAATTTATATATTTGGGCTGAGTGTCTAACTTCAGAGCTCCGTATAAAATGACTAGTAGACAGCACTGAGGATTTTGACTGCTGAATGTATAACTCAGAGGTGTCAAACTCAAGGCCTGCGAGCCAGATCCAGTCCATGGGGTGCTTAGATCTGGCCCGCGGGGCCACCCTGGAAACAGTGAAGGACTGGCCTGCAGTGCCTCTGCCAGTGAAAATGGAGCTCCGTTTTCAGCTGTGATGGCCTCCTGCAGCCCTCTTCCAGTGAAAATGGAGCCCAAGAGGGCCCTTCTAGGCTCCATTTGCAATGGCAGAGGGCTGCAAGATGTCAAGCTGGCCATGCCAACCCTGGTCACACCCACTCCTCCCCAAGGTCAAACACAAACCTGATGCGGCCTTCAATGAAATTGAGTTTGACACCTCTGGTACAACTTATTTTCAGTGCCTTTTATAATAGCAACATGCCACACAAACATTAACAGATGATGCTGTTTCTGGCATGGAATTAGTTTTTGCATGTCAAAATTTGTTTTTTGCTGTTTTTAGTGACATAGTAGCAAGTGTAGTTTAAAAAAAAACACCCAAAGAAATAACCAGCTAGCAATTTTTACAACAGCTTCAAGTAATTAGATATTTCAATAAAATAAAGATTTTATGAGCAGTTTATGAGTCTTTCTTTGGCAAACTTTCATAAAATATTATTAATACCAGATTGTGAGAAAAGGAAACTCCTCTTCCAACCAAAACCTAATCCATATTTTGTTCTTGAGCTCCTAATAATATAATTCTAGGTCTGCTTGCTTAAGAGCTGTCACTTTAAACATTTCAGTTTTAATCTCATTTTATACAAATGCACCCTAAAAATGGCATGATTTTTCAACTAATGCCAGTATAGTAATTTTAAAGAAAAACTGGAACAAATCCAAGAGACAAACAAATGCAGATTTATATTTATAGTCTCTGGACATTATTTAACTTAGCCATAAGAAGCATCCTAAGACATATTTCAATGTAATGCAAGAAATGATCAGATATGTTCTAAAGAGGATTAGCCTATACTAAATTAGTGTGTTTTTATAGGATCACCACCTCACCAAAATATTCCAGTTCTCCTATTTTCCACCAATATAACTTGTTAATAAATTAGTATATGTCTCATATTTGAAGAAAATTTAGATAATTCACAGCTGAAATGCTGCTAAATGCATTTGAATTTCATTTAGTCTGTAGATCTACTGGCAGATCATCTGTAAGTTTGAATATTCTTTGAAGCATTCTTATGTTTTAAGAAACGGAAACTAAAGGTAGTTCTTGACTTAAAACTGTTTAGTGACATTCAAAGTTATAATGTCACTGAAAAAAGTTATTTTGACCATTTTTCACAACCATTGCAGCATCTCTGTTGTCACATGATCAAAATTCAAATGCTAAGCAATTGACTCATATATATGACAGCTGCAATATCCAGGGGTCATGTGATCACCTTTAGCAACCTTCTATCAAGCAAAGTCAATGGGGAAGCCAGATTCATTTCATTTCATTTCATTTCATAGGATAGGATAGGATAGGATAGGATAGGACAGGACAGGACAGGACAGAACAGAACAGAACAGAACAGAACAGAACAGAAGAGAACAGAAGAGAATAGAACAGAAGAGAATTCTTTATTGGTCAAGTGTGGTTGGACACACAAGGAATTTGTCTTGGTGCAAATGCATTCAGTGTACATAAAGGAAAAGCTACATTAGTCAAGAGTCAAGAATCATAAGGTAATCTTAATAACCGTGTTACTAACTCACCAATTGCACGGATTCACTTAACAACTATGGCAACAAAAGTTGTAAAATGGGGCAAAACTCACTTAACAAATATTTCACTTAGCCACAGAAATTTTGGGCTCAATGGGGGTTATAAGTTGAGGACTACCTGTATTGTACTGCAACTCTACTCTCTTAATAATACAGCTAATTCAGTTGCCACTATGAACAAATATCTACAGGAAATGATTGCAGTATGTGTACCAATGGGCGGGAGAGTAATGGTGTATGATGCTAGTGTGCATACATACATGTATAGGGTAGCAGTGTGATGCCAAAGTTCTTGCAGATAGTCCTTGACTTACAACCACAATTGAGTCCAAAATTTATGTTGCTAAGTGAGTAATTTATTAAGTGAGTTTTCCCCCACTTTACAACTTTTTTTTTGCCATATTTGTGAAGTGAATCACTGCAGTTGTTACATTAGTCACACAGTTGTTAAATGAATCTGGCTTTCCCATTGTTAGGAGGTTATAAAACTGATCACATGACCTCAGGACATGGCAACCGTCATAAATATGAGTCAGTTGCCAAGCATCTGAATTTTGATCACGTGACCATGGGGATGCTGCATAGTCATAAGTTACTTTTTTCAGTGCCATTGTAACTCTGAATGGTGACTAAATGAACTGTTGTAAAACAGTAAACATAAATATTCTGATTATGAATAAGTTGGCAACAACATACTTGTCAGTTTAAGTATTTTGTTTTGGCAGCCCTACAAACTGTAAAGTGTTTCAATATCAGGGAGATGTTTTTCTTTCTTTTTTAAAATGTGACATACGTCAGGCAAAATTTTTCACATCATGGCAACAGTATAATTTCCTAATGACTGGTGATCAAACTAAAGCTTGGAGTTAGCTAATCATTGATAGTTGACTGTTTGATACTGAGTTCAGATTAAGTGGCTGCTTAAGTGTGGTGTCACTGACTTCTAACAATTCTATATATGCAAGGCCTTTAATGAACTTTTAAAACAAAATGGGTTTTGGAGTGAGAGATATTGGATCAGTCTTTTAGCAACACTTCTTATATAGGACTTGGGATAGACATGTTCTCCTACAACCAGTGTGGAGTTGCCTATGCAACATTGTAGTTCTCTCCTTCATGTTGGAAAGTTTCACTTCTAAACATAATTATTCAATATGTGAGAGTGTACCAGAAAGGGACATTGCTACTCAGAGTCATAAGGGTCTGTGAGGAGTGGGCAAGGCGGGGAGGCATTGTGTGAGGTATCAAATGACAAAATGTGTGCAGTGTATGCTGTAAGTTCTATCCTTTTGTAAAAGAATCTTTATGTCATGTGCAAGTGCCAAAGGGACGGTGCTTGCTTGTGTTGGTGTCTGATGAAGAAAAATTGAAACTTACATATATTTCTGCCAGTAATAAACATTTGGTTCTTATTTAATCTCATATAAAGAAAATGTAAGAAGCTTTTTCTGCCATGAAGAAAATTTTGGAAAAAAAGTCTAAAAAACTTCTTTAAAGTTCTGCAAAACTGTTCTTATAAAGCAGGGCTGTGCAATCTTAGCAACTTTAAGACTTGTGGACTTCAGCTCCCAGAATTCAGACTCCCAGTCAGAAACTCCTGTTCTAAATCCAGCAATAATGTCAATTTTTGCAATGTGTTTTAAAATGTCAGATTTAGGCATGTCTTCCCAATGTTTGATTTCAAAAGTTGGTTACCAGGGCAGAACCAAGAAATAGAGCAGGTACAAATCAGAAGATGGACCTCAACTTGCTTTTTTCTAATTCTGGGTTTAAACAAAATTCTAATCCCAGTCTGTTTTTACAAAGCTCTCATGTTCTAAACCTATTGTGGACAATTTCCCTTTAGTTTTTGCTCAGCACACTCCTACATACAGATCAGAGCAAGCTCATGTGCCACATGTTTCAGTTAGCAAAAAAGAACTTGATGTTTATTTATTAAACATCAGATAACATTCAAAACTATTAATCAATGAAAATGAGACCAAAGAAAAAAGATAGAAGTAGGGGGAAGGATAGAGGAGGAGGGAGAAGAGAGAGAGAGAAATGATATGATCATCAGGCAAGCATTTGCATTTTCCTAATCTCTTCATATCTATCAAAGGACACAGAACTTTTCAAAGCCACAGAAAACAATACTGTTGATAATTTGGAATGACAGTCCCAAAAGGAGTTGCCTTTAGTTATTCCAGGCTAGTATTTTCTATACTTAAGAACAGCAGACAAGAGAGGGAAAGTGAGACTCGGTGATCTGTCCTCTATTCTTCAGCATTAAAGAAATTATATGATGGAGATAATAATGCAAGGTGAACAGAAGTTATAGGGGCTTGATCTTCCATGATTACCTGGGAAATGCTCAATTCTGTTGAGGCTGAAGAAATGGACAGGGTTCTTGCAGCTGTTAGTTTGGCCATCTCTGTATTAGATCCATGCCCCTCCGGCCGGTCAAGTCTGCTCAGGAGGGGATGTGTGTGATTGAGTTTAGGCAATGGTTAATTCCTTCTTGATGGAGGGAGTAATTCTGCAACCTCTTAAGGGAGCAATGGTGCACCTCCTTCTCAAGGGGCCATCCCTCAACCCAAACCGCCTGTACAGTGTTTAGGGAAGCCTATGAAGAATATGATTGCCCTGCAGTAGGATGAAAAATATTATTTGTACCCCCTTCAGCTGTAACTCCAGCTGGGGTATGGAACTAAGATGGCTCTTCTTTATTTCCCTGTGGTTTTCAGTACCATCAATGGTATAGTGTTGCACTGGTTCTCTTCCTTCCTCCAGGGCCAATTTCAGACAGTCTGATAACAGGGAAAAGATCCAGCCCAGGGCTCCTGTTTTATAGGATGTTGCAAAGGTTGGTTCTCTTGTTCTTCCTGTTTAACATTACAAAAGCCTGCTGGATGATAATCAAATAATTTAAAATGATGTATCACCATATGCTAATGGATCAGCTTTATATCTCTATTCCAGGCCACATCAGTGATGCCACAGTGCTTGGAAGCTGTGGGGGCCCAGATGGGGCACAACAGGGATTGACACAGCCCAAGCAAGAGTGAGTGGATTTGATCATTTGGATCTTCAGGTATCCAGAAGATTTCCATATTTGGTTCTGGATGGGATGGCACTGCTTAAGATAGACCTGAGACACAATCTAGAGGTATATCAGCCATGGCTAGAAAGCCTTGTCCACACATTTGGGTTGTTTACCAGTTGTGCCCATTCCTGGACTGGGAGGCTCTGCTCACTGTCACTCGTGCTTCCCATCTGGACAACTGAAATGTGCTCTATGCAAGACTGTCTTTGAAGAGGATTTATAAACTTCAGCTATAGCAGCACAAGTAGTCAATGGGACTAGTTACTCAGTTTATATAACATCATTACTTTGTGAATTGTATTGGTTGCCAATGTGCTTCCTGGTGAATTTCAAGGTGCTGGTTGTCACCTCTAAAGTCCTTCAGGGCTCAGGACTGGATTACTTGAGGGACTGCCTGTCCCTGGTTATTTCTACTTGCCCAATCCAGTCTGGTAGGATGGGTAATCTTTAGGTCCCATTGGTTAAGGAATGCTGTTTGGTAGGGCCCAGAAGGTATAACTTTTCTGCCATAGTCCTACAGAACATTCTCTTTTCAGAGATTAGGATAATCCCAACCTTGATGGCCTTTCATGAGTTCCAACCTTGATGGCCTTTCATGAGTCCCAACCTTGATGGCCTTTCATGAGTTCCTAAAGATCTGACTCTGTGCTCAGGCCTGGGGTCCCAAGTATATGAAAGGATACATCTTCTGATTACGTTAGCATTGGTAATTGTGATTTTTTTTTTTCAGCGGGTATGCATTTAAATTTTTGTATTTATGCTGTATTTTTTTTTAATTTGCCACTTAGAGTCACTTGTTGACATGGGTGGCTACATAAATTGCTTAAACAAATAAATAAATAAGGTATCCAATTGAAAGGGATTTTCCATTTCACTGAAATTTTTTTAAAAAGGCACAGCAGTTTCCATGCCATAGTAAAACCATGTTTTATCATACAATGTTCCAGATCATTCAGTCAGATTTTATTTCTGCTAGAGTTATCTGAATCAAATTAACTTGTTTCTGAAGGCTTAGATGCTTTAAACTGTATCGGGGATATCTGAATCTTTCTAATCTGCAGTGATTTATGACAAGCAGACAGCAGGTAGAAACAGATCTGTTTATCAATTGCAGAATGATTTGTGGTAGATAGCAAGAGTTTCTAAATCCCAGCTGTTTAATAAAAGCACATGCCCTTCCCCCCTCCCCTCAAATTAGATTGTCGGAATGAAGAAAGTGTGTGAAAAACCCCAAAGGTTTGTGCTTATATATGTAGAAGGATAATACCAGTTTTGATGTAAAAACAAATGCATGGGTTCAGACAGGTGATCAAAGTCCTAATCCTGAATACTCTCAGAAAGCACCCTTCCCCTACAAAGATGATGCTTGTATCTGGCTCTGCTGGTGAATCTTGAGGTTTTAGCAAAAAGAAGGCCAGTCTGTTAAGCCTAAACTCTCTCCAACCTTAATACGTGTACTGGTTTATTAGTTCAGAGCAGAGGTGGTATTCAGCAGGTTCTGACCAGTTCTGGAGAACCGGTAGTGGAAATTTTGAGTAGTTTGGAGAACTGACAAATCCCATCTTTGACTGGAGATTTTACAGTATCCTTCCCCTGCCACGTCCACCAAGCCACACCCACCAAGCCATGCCCACAGAACTGGTAGTAAAACAATTTGAATCCCACCACTGGTTCAGAGCTAACAGTATTGTACTTAAATACAGTATATGTGTTTGCCACACAATGTATGCTTTTAAATTTTGGTGCCTGCTCTTCTTCTAAAAGCATCCTAAAATTTGCAACAAAACAAAGAACTTAATCTATTGAGTAAACAGATCTTAAGATATGTTACACTTAAATACAATGAAAACACCCTGAACATGCATAGTGACAATTTACCCAATTTTTTCCATTCATGTATAATAAGTGGCTGAGACACAGTAGAGATCTTTTGTTTGGCTTAAACTTCCACTTCCAATGGCTGGCCAACTTCCTAATATGGAAACCATAACTGAAGAAGTACATACTAAAGCTCTCACATGTATTAAATTTTAAATTTATTAAATGTCCAGGGCCTGTTCTTTCAGGATCTGCAAAATAAACACAATATGTTTAATAGGTTTTTTTTTTAAGAGAGATGTAATTAGCTAAAGCATTTCCTAACATTATTTGGTCTGAGGCATATCCAATTTCTGCAAAGCTAAAACTGATTGATGGCCTAAAGTTGCTTTCAAACACTATAGCTCTGTCTATTGTCGCTTAATGGAAAGTATAATATGCTTGGCATGGAATGCAGAATTGGGATTGCCATCAGACCAGGCCAGTAGAAAATAACCCTTCAACTCTATAGTGATTTCAGCATGTGATTTAAGACTCCAATTCAAGTTTAATTACTTTTGATGTAAGTGAAGATAGAAAATCTGTTGCTATCCTTTCCCATTTGTGCTGGAATGCAAAGTGGTCCATCATTTATGAAGAAAAGTCAGTTTAACCAATCAATTTATTTCTATTGTGAATTCTTTCTGGTTCAATAATTAATATGGATTTAAATAATAAGCCCACTGCATATTACACAGAAAGTTCTATTAGTCTAATAGATTATCCTAAATGTTTGAAAAAGCCATATTTTCCAAGAACTATAGTTGAGACTTTTTTTTGCTTAGTATATGATAGTGGGTAGCAAGGTTTTTCTTACAAAAGGAAAACCTCGCTCCCTTTTAATTGTAATTCTTTGTGTGACTTGAAAAAAACTTTTGTAAGTATCAAGGTACTCTCATAATGTTTCACATATTGGATAGAGGACATACTATAGGGGAAAAAGGGAGTTTAAGCAAAGAGGAACCCACATTTCTGCTGATTTCTCTGCATTCTTCTTTAATAAGATAAGTGAGGTTACATCCCCAATGTAACCACAAATTACATTTCGCATCTCAGAATTCTTTTAAAGATCCCCACATTTCAAAGTAGGAACCAGAGGTTAGATACAGTTTATTATAGTTGCAGACCAAGTTGTTGTGTGAGAGTATTTTTTTTTTATTTGTGCTGCACTAGATGCCATCCATTAAAATAATGAAATTGGGAGAAGGGACCTTAGAAGTACTTCAAAATAAATCAAAGCACAGCATATTGCATGCACAAATTCAAAATCCAAATTAATTCAATGTAAGGATTAACCCAAAATTTATAAAATATATTGTAAGTCCTTCACATATTTCAGAGATGTCTCAGAGATGACGTCTCAGAAGTTAAAGCAAGTTGTTGTTGTTGTTTTGAATAAAGTTTTATTTGGGTTTTCACACATACAAAATACAAGTAAAACATCTTTTTTGAAAACAGCATGGTCCTGGGTTGAACTTCTTTATACAGACACATGCTCCTTTTTGTGTTCTATTCCATATCTTATACTATTCTATATTTTCTATATAGTTTTTCCCCTCTTAATTTTTTCAATTTTATTTTGATTATTTCATCTCAATTCAAATCATTATATTTATATTTTGTCTGTTCTGTTTCAATTTCATATTATCTTTTCTCATTAAACAGATTTTCTCCTGTAGTTACTAATTGGAGTATGACACCTGTACTTTTTAATTACATCTATTCAACTCTTATTTAAACTTCAATATATACCTTAAGGTTATGACCTTCAATATAATACATAATACATAACTTCCAATCGAATTCTGCTTGGTACATTTTTATAATACACACTATATTCTTTTTTTTTTTTTAAAAAAGGATTATAAATATATGTAATTATAAACCCTCATTCCATTCCAATTCAGTTCTATCATTAATAATCATTAAAATCTTAACATCTTTAATACTTCTTTTCAATTAAATATCATACTTCCTTAAAGACACATATAAACTCCATAATTAATTTTTCCCTTATTTCTCTTCACGTTTTGTAAATCATTAAATATTCATTTTGTTACATTTATTTATTGACAAGCATTCCACTGAATTACGATAGCTATTTTATCAAACATTTTAATCATACATTATTTCATATTTTCTAAAATTATTTCTGTTTCTAATATAACAATACTATCTTATGTACCTTTACAAAATCCCTTTTTCCATTAAATTTTCACCCATTATCTCTAAATAAGCCCTGTTTCTCTATATTTTGTTTCTGTCCTTTATAACTTCTTTTCCTTTCTTTCTTCCCTCTCATCTTCTCCCTCCCCTTTTTACCCCCTTGTCTCTCTACTTCTAATTCTTTCTTCTGCATTTCCCTCTTCTGTTGCTTTCTGATTTTATACTTATTTTTCACTCTATTTTTTTTGAATTGTTTTTCCCAATCTTAAACTTTCCATTCTCTTTTCCCGCTTTCCTTTTTTCCCCCCACCTAAGATTACTTGTTCATTAAAGATGGCTTCTTCTTTGTCACAATCTTCTTGTTCTGTAGGCACTTCTTGTTGTTTCTCATAATTCCAAATCTCCATTTCTAAGAACTGAAATACGAAGCCAAAAGAACCTCTCCCTTCTTGTGCACCTTCTTTGTACTTTTTAAGTTCCATTTTGAGTTCTTCTAAAAGTGGAGCCATTTTAAACAATTTTAAACAGCCACCCAATTGATTTTAGTCATTCAAAACCAGGAATCCAGAAATCATCAAGTAATCCAGATAGTCCCGAGTTATATCTTCTTATTTCTTTTTCGACTTTCTCTTCCTGGGGTTTTTGTTGGGTTTTTAATTCCAGGCAGTCTCCTCCCTTCCAGATCCTGCCCTTTTATTCTTTTTCTCTCCTTTCTTGTTTTCAAAAACTTTTGATTACCCCTTTGACTTTTTATTTTCAGCATTAAATGCCTATTAATGTCAAAGTGGAATTTTTTTCCAATTTCTTGCTTAAGTCTCTTAGCTGTCAGTATAGGAAAAGGAGGGAAAAAAAACCCAAATCTTTTCCCTTTTCTCTCTCCTTCGCAGCTTAAAAATAGTCTTAGGGAACAATGTTATTGTTTTTTTTAATAGTTTCAATTCCAGGGTACCTTATTTGTTGCTTTTGCTATTTGACCCGGTCAACCAAAACTTTCTCTTCTTATCTTCCTCCTGCACATTCTTTTCCGGTCGAGTTCTTCTTTGTGGTGGCCACTTCTGACCACCGCTACAACCGCCTTTGGGAAAGGGAGTAATGGCCAGCTGGGGAGGAGAGATGCGGCTTTCCTCAACCCTGCAAGCAGTCTCCCCCCTCTTCACCACCTCTATGAGTTGGCTTAGCCCCAAAACCAGCTGGCTCGGGACGCTCCAGAGGCAAGCAAGGATCAAAGCCTCACAGAGACGAGGTTTCAGTCTGCTGCCGAAGAAGCTCAAACCAGAAGACCAGAAGTTAAAGCAAGTTGTTAAGAAGCATCAAATGGGGCAGCAGAAAAATTATGGAGGGGACACATAGTTGGAATTTCTTTAGATGAAAGTAGAAGGAGACTGAGACATTCAAATTAGACTCCATCTGGTATTATAATGTTTCAGCTGCACTAAGGAGATCTCCTAGAGTGTCTGGGATGAAAAAAAAAATAAGCAAGCAATTATTGTTTCACAATTTTTTAAAAAATATAATACCCAGCTGTGGCATATATACTACCTTATTACAGCATTTTGATAGTGATAATGTGAGCTTAACTAAACATAAAACAAACAATGGGTTTTGTCCATCTGCTTAACAAACTTAAGTTCAGTCTGTAGATCATTAAATAAACATTTCACATCATTTCTCCCCTCCTTAGTCTGTTTTATAACACACTATTTCCTGTATACTGAGAACAGCTGAAGGATGAAAATAATTTCTGCAGAATTGCAAGAGAAAAAGACAATGTTATCAGAACCACATAATTATCTCTATGTCAAAAGTGAAAAGTTCAACGTTACCCACAATCAGGGAATGGTTGGTGAAGATGATGAAGCTTGTTGAGATGAGTAAATTGACTTCCTTGATTAGAGGAAAAAAAACAATATCTACATTTATGACTGACTGGAAATAATATAGATTTTTTTGTATGAACCAGAAAAAATGCACATGACTTGTAGTTTTGGTTATTAGAAAAAAATGAGCTTTTTTGGTAATCTTAGAGTTGGAGAATCTTCGTAATCTTACTTATTTTTGCTGAAATTAGAAGCTTTATATTTCTTTTCATCATTTCAATCAATTAGAATAGAGCTAGGAGAGGCCTTGGAGTTCTTCTTATTCACATTTTCAACCCCCGGCTCAAGCACAAGACCCTATATATCAGTGGTGTCAAACTTGCAGCCCGCAGGCCAGATGTGTTACACGCTGGCAACGCCTATCCCCCCTAAGTTTAGCGAAGAGAAAAAAGTTGTGATACATCACACGATGACAACATGACGCCACAAGTTTGACACCCCTGCCCTATACCAAACCATTTCAGACAAGTGACTGTCCAGTCTCTTCTTAAAAACCTCCAGTGATGAAGTGCCCATAACTCTTGACAGCAAGCTGGTTAATTGTCCTCACCATTAGGAAGTTTCTCCTTAATTCTAGGTTGTGATTCTCTTTAATTAGTTTCCATCCATTGTTTCTGGTCCTCCCCTCTGGTGTTTCTTTCTGCGCTTTTTAATTTTTTTGTTTTCCTCCTTTTATTTGTTTTCTTTCTTCTGCATTAATTTATATTAGTTTTTAGTTCTCTTTTAAAAATTTTTAATAAATTTATATTAAAAACATTAGATAACCAATTAGCCAAGTTTGAATTCCTGAAAATAAGGGCCTAGCCTGGCTCAGAGATCAGAAAATCATTAAGATCATAGTATTGTATGCTGGCAAAGTGAGAGAGATGTGCCAGAGCATTTTCAATAAATAAAATCTGTAGTGTATTCAAATATAGGCTTCTAATACTACATTCCTATTGGTTAGTTAACTTAGCTAAACGATTGGCTAGAAGGGTGGTTTCTGATTGGCTGCGTAAATTAAATGCATGCCATTGGTTACGAGCCGCGAGCAGCCGCTATAAAAAGGGCTGCCGCGGCTCGACTTCAGTTGAAGTTACTGGTTGCTAATAAAGAGCTGTTTTCAACTCTGGTATTCGAGTCTGCTTTGTCCTGGTGACAGAACACTGGTGACAAAGGTGGGATTGAAGGGAAAAAGACCGTAAGCACGTGGCAATGATAGCCAAGAGACCAACAAGATGGCTGGCAACAATTCACCACCCACACCGTTCAACCCAGCCGAAGAAGACTGGGAGTCATACATTGACAGGTTCCTGATGTTTTTAGAAAGCAATGAACTGCAAGGAATCACTGACCAGAGGAAGAGAGCTGTATTCCTAACGCATTACGGTCTGACTATTTTCAAAATGGCTAAGGCATTAGCAAGACCCAATGATGTGAAACAGATGGCCTGGCCAGACCTAAATCAGATGCTGAGAAACCATTACGCACCAGTCATGTCAAATCTCATCAGAAGACACGAATTCTACAAGCGCGACCAACTAGAGGGCGAGAGTATTGGAGACTTCGTAGCAGCGTTAAGAGACATTGAGGGAGCATGAGAGTTCCTCAACATGGATGAAGCCATGAGGGATTGTATAGTCCTTGGACTAAGAGACACTACCTTACAGAGCAAACTGTTAAACAGACCCAACATCACAGCAAATGAAGCCATTGCTGAAGCAATCGCCACTGAAGCAGCAAAGAAGTCTGCAGCAAAAATGAAGCAGATGAATACAACAAACAGTCTGAGTCTGAATAAAGAGAAGAAAGTAGAAGGAGCCCAAAAGCACACTGCCACAACCTCTCACCATGAAGACATCGAATCATCTACCGACTCTGAAGATGAAGACGAGGAGGTAAACAGACTCCATTCAGAAAGGAACCGGAGAGAGAGATGAGGGAGAAAACCTGAATTTCAGTGTGCGGGATGTGGCAGAAACCACCCGAGATCTGAATGTCGATTCTTGGATGCCACATGCAGACATTGTGAAAAACGGGGGCACGTTGCAACGGTCTGCCGAAACAAAAAGAGCTATAGTCCAAGAAGACACGGCAGTACCCCCCCCCGAAACAAGGAAAAACCAACCATAAGCCACTGGAGCCGGGATCATAGAAATCAAAGGTTCAGCAAGAAGGAAGAGACACATCAAGCAATCACCATTGGGTCGGCTAGAACAACAAACACTAAGAAGGTTCGAATCAACATCCTGATAGAAGGCGAGCCATGTGAAATGGAAGTAGACTCCGGTTCGTATTTGTCAATGGTATCATGGAACACAATAAAAAATCTGATACCAGACATAAAGCGAAGAGAACTCGAAGAGCAAAGCTTAATTATCAAGGACTACCAGGGCAACAAGATACCAGTGGTAGGACTGGGACACTTCAGAGCAAAATTTTAAAAACACGCCGAGATTCTTCCTTTAACCATAGTTGACAGAGATCGCCCCAGCCTGCTTGGTTTAGAATGGTTCGAACCACTCGGCATAGAAGTGACAGGAATAAACAGCATCACCATGATGGACTGGGAGAGAGGCCTGCTGGAGGAATTCCATGACGTATTCGACGGAACTTTAGGCAAGTACCGTGGGACCCCTATATCTTTTAGCTTAAACCCGAACGTAGCCCCCATCAGGCTTAAAGCCAGATGGGTACCTTTTGCGCTGAGGCCAAAAATTGATGAGCAACTGAACAAACTCATCGCTCAGGGGTTTTTAGAGCCAACCGACCATGCCAGATGGGAAACCCCGATTGGGACCCCTATAAAACCTGACGGGTCCGTGCGTATCTGTGGTGACTATAAGGCCACCCTGAACCATGCATTGCAACAGAGCACATATCCCGCTCCAGTAGTCCAACACCTATTGCATTCATTGGGAAGAGGAAGAATATTTGCGAAGCTCGACCTTGCACAGGCATATCAACAATTACCCATTGATCCCAAGATGGCAGAGGCACAAACTATCGTAACACATAGAGGAGCATTTAAATGCAATAGATTACAATTCAGTGTCAGCGTGGCCCCTGGCATTTTCCAAAGCCTGATGGAACACCTTCTCCAAGGATTAAAAGGGTGGTTCCCTATTTCGATGATGTACTAATATCAGCCGAGAATAAGAAACAACTAAAAGACGATTAAGGGCAGTCTTGTCAAGATTTAGAGAAGCAGGACTCAAGGTTAAAAAAGAAAAATGTAAACTTGCCACAAATCAGGTCGAGTTCTTAGGATACCTTATTGATGAAGCAGGAATCCACCCCACACACAAAAAAATACGAGCAATAAAAGAAGCGCCCAGACCCATTTACAAGCATTTTTGGGACTCATTAATTTTTATCATGTCTTTCTGCCGCAGAAGGCAACAATAGCAGAACTACTGCATAGACTCCTGGATAAAAAAGCCAACTGGAAATGGGGCCAACCAGGAAGAAACAGCATTCAAAAAAATCAAGGACTTAATTGCATCAAAATCTGTATTGATACAATACAGTAACATACTACCTCTGACTGTCACTTGTGACGCTTCACCTTTCGGAATAGGCGCAATACTTAGCCACACACTTCCAGATGGCAGAGAAGCACCAATTGCCTTTTATTCCAAGACGCTGTCCAAGACTGAAAGGAACTATAGCCAACTGGACAGGGAAGCCTTGGCAGCCATCTCGGGGGTGAAACGTTTCCACGAATACCTATACGGTAGGACATTTTCTTTAATTACCAACCACAAACTGCTATTGGGAATCTTAGCCAGAGACAGGGCCACCCCCAACATCCTGTCACCAAGAATGACAAGATGGTCAGAATTCCTTGCAGCCTACAATTACAGACTCATTTATCACCCAGGAAAAGCCATACCCCATGCAGACGCGTTAAGCCATTCACCACTCCCAGGCCATGATGACGACCCAGCACCCACCACACATACCCTTCAAATTGAAACGATTCCAAATTGGCCCATCACTGCATCAGACATCGCAAGAGAAACGGCTAAAGATGCACTGATGGCCCAAATACTGAATTGGGTAGGATGGGGTTGGCCGGAAAATGAAAAAACCAAGACTTTTAAACCTTTTAAAAACCGGCAAACTGAATTGTCAATTGAAAAAGGGTGCATATTGTGGGGAGATCGGGTGGTTGTTCCAAAAAAATTGCAAGAAGACGTACTAACCATGTTACATGAAGGACACCCGGGTATGGTAAAGATGAAGTCCCTGGCCAGAAGCTACATTTGGTGGCTAGGAATAGACATTGAAACCTGGGTCAAAACATGTAACAAGTGCCAGTCATCCAGACCCACTCCCCCCTCAGCACCGATTCTTGACTGGGAGACACCCAGAAGCCCCTGGTCAAGAATCCACATGGATTTTGCCGGCCCCACAAAAGGATATACTTATCTAATCATTGTGGATGCCTATTCCAACTGGTTAGAAGTCATCATCATGAATTCAACAACAACAGAAGCCGTCACCAAACAACTGAAGAAACTTTTCGCCACCCATGGTCTACCAGATGTAGTAGTATCGGACAATGGGCCACAGTTTACAGCTTTGGCTTTTGAACAATTCCTAGCAGAACAAGGAATCCAACATGCCTTGACAGCACCAGCTCATCTGGCGGCGAACGGAAGGGTAGAACGCATGGTTCGTTACACGAAAGAAGCATTAGAAAAGCTTGAGGGAAATGACATGCAAGAAAAAATCAATACCATGCTCACCATCCAACATATAACACCATGCATGGCAACAAACAAGAGCCTGTTTGAACTCTTAATGCGAAGGAAACTGCGCTCCTATTTGGACAGACTGCACCCCACTTACAACCCGGAAAAGCCACCAGACTCGTCCAGTAAGTACCGCTCTTTCTTACTGGGCGACCTAGTATATGCAAAAAATCTTACCAGAGAACCGTTGTGGTTACTGGCGACAATTACACAAATCACAGGCCCTCGTTCATACTGACTAGAGACAGCTGACGGTAGATCATGGAAAAGACACATCGATCAACTACGATCACGACATGTTGAAAGGAACACTGACACTCCCCGAAACATGGAGCAGACACTTTCCCAAGCACCCCCAGAAAGTAATAAAAAGACCGGGGGGGGACCCTTAAATAATAAAGGGAATGAAAATAGTCCAGTTACAAACCTCCAACCAGAAGCTGAGAACCCAGAAAAAAATAATAATAAAAATTACTTACAGTTAGAAGACTCTGAGAAAAGAGAGCTGAAGGAACACCAAGGAAGAAGCAGCCAAGCCAACTCTACCTGCCCTCACACAATGCAGGGAGACCATGGCGACTGTCCGATCAACCCAACAAGGCACGGCGGGAGTGGCATGGCTGAGGCACCCTTCCATCAGGTTCCAAAGAGAAGAACGGAAAGGACAGCAGGCCTGTCTGAACCGGTGGAGACCAATACAGAGACTGAACTGTGCAGGTCAACTATGACTCACAAAAGCCCCACCTACCTGCGCGACTACGTAACGTTGGAGCAAACCAAGAGGGGAGGGGTGTAGTGTATTCAAATATAGGCTTCTAATACTACATTCCTATTGGTTAGTTAACTTAGCTAAACGATTGGTTAGAAGGGTGGTTTCCGATTGGCCGTGTAAACAGCGGGAAGTTTAAATGCATGCCATTGGTTACGAGCCGCGAGCAGCCACTATAAAAAGGGCTGCCGTGGCTCGACTTCAGTTCAAGTTATTGGTTGCAATAAAGAGCTGTTTTCAACTCCGGTATTCGAGTCTGCTTTATCCTGGCGACAGAACAAAATCTACTGCACATAAGTTGTGGATATACAAAATCAGCTTGTTTTGGTCCTGATATGATTGCCAACTGATATATATATTTAAAAATATCTGAAAGAGGGGCTGGTAGAGAGGACTGTAAATGATATATATCTTCTTCTCATCTTGAAACTACCTTAAAATGAGAAAAGCCATTCTTATGGTTAGAGAGACACTTCATCTGATTGAAATAATTACATTTCTCCCTCCCTCCCTCTCTCCCTCTCTCTCTCTCTCTCTCTCTCTGTTAGCATTCTATTCTTTCCCATAAAGATGTTTCTGTAAGAATACCACTACTTTTACAATCTTAAAAGCAAATATTGTACCACATTGATTAATGAATAGTGCATGTTTGAATTGTTGGAAAGAGAAATACAACAGTTATTTCATGAAAAAAGTGGGGGAGGGACTTATAATGTACAGCCTTCATAGATTTTTCTGTTTCTTTGAATGTAGCTGGCATCTGAGCAATTAAAGGAGTCCAGACAAGTTTTATTACACATGACTCATGAAGAATGATGTTGGTGACAAACTCTAAATGAAAAGCATCTTAATGTACAGGTCTGAATTATCTACACATAAAAAGTTGTCAATAGTACCCACATGCAATTTTGTAGCAGGATTTGACTCAGTTCTCAATCTAGTAAGTGAAAAAAGGTCCAACCCTTTATTTATCATTCTATTATTGGTGTTATTAAAAGTAATTCATTCCTATCAGAAAGATAAGGATCCAGTTGATAGTATAGTGTAAGAGCATCCAATGTCCCCAGAAAGCAGGGAGAAACAACAACAGAAAAAGAGGCAATGCAGTCAAAAACAATCCTGAAATCTTCAGCTTCATTAGCTACTATAGGCATTCACACACATACTTCCTGACTCACAGACCCAGTCAGCCAACCAGCATCTGGATATTGTGCTTATGTACAAATGCCATAAAGCAGATGAGTATCCTGTCCTTGCAGTCCACATGGCATGCAGCTCAGCATCACCTATGCTAGGGGTGTCAAATTCCAGCCCATGGGGTGCTTAGATGTAGCCTGTGGGACTGCCTTGGAAACAGTGAAGTGTGTGCCTCTGCCAGTGAAAACAGAACTCGGGAGGGCCATGTGTGCCCCCTGGGCTTTATGTTTGGCCGTGACAGCTTCTTGCGGCTTCTGCCAATGAAAATGGATCCCCTAGCCCCACCTGGGCCACCACAGATGCCCCCAACATATGTGACGCTGGCCATCCTGATTGAGTTTGATACCCTTGACCTACACCAAAGTATCCCAAACATTGACCTTGCCTTATAGCAGGGTGTCAAACTCAATCCCATTGTGGGTCATATCAGAATTTTGTTTGCCCTTGGGGGCCAGAGTAGGCATGGCCTGGTTATCATGGCTAACTGGGTGGGCATGGCCAAGGTGGGCCAGAGCCAGGGCGACATGGGCTGGTCCCTCGCCATCTCCGGGATGACCCCACAGGACAACTCTGGGCAACCCATGGTCAAATATAGGAATATGCAATGGCAAGCTGGCACATTGTGTAGCTGGATTCTTAACTCAAGATATTCCAATCCACCAGAGATGTTTTTTGCAATTGTTCTGGCTTAAAAGTATAAATATCAAAACCCAAAGCTCCGATATTGGCATAGAAAAATGGCATGCTCCTCAGGAATCTTTAACTGAGACAGATTGGAGCCTAGCTACTACAAGGCCCTTTTAAAAATATCTCTCTACCCTGGGAATCTACTTCCCGATACTTTATAGAGGAACTCTGTACAGACTAGATATATTCAGCTTTGCTCCGCTCTGCTAGAGAGGAAGAACATTCTTCTCACAAAATCAGAACATAAGCACATCTAATGAATTCTTCAAGCAAAAGCAAGCCGGCTGTGTTCCAAACTAGCCTGAGGCCCAGATCAGGTGTATGCATCTGCGTCCACTTGGCTAGGTCCGCAATAGGCTGTTGTACACGGAACGTTTATCTTGCAACTGTGGGGATTGTATTTAAAGTTAAAAAAGACACAATAATGTTGTAGTAGATGCTATTTTATCCAGTAGAATAGTTCCTTTCCTATATATTGCCACAACCAATATTTCAATACAAGTAGTTCTCGACTTACAACAGTTCATTTAATGACCATTAAAAGTCACAACATTGAAAAAAGTGACTTATGACCACTTTTCATGCTTATGACTGTTGTAGTATCCCCATGGTCACATGATCAAAATTTGGGTGCTTGGAAATTGGTTCATATTTATGACAGTTGCAATGTTCCAGGGTCATGTGATCAGCTTTTGAGACCTTCTGGCAAGCATAATCAATGGGGAAGTCAGATTCACTCAACAACCGTGTTAATAACTTAGTAACTGCAATGATTCACTTAACAATGGAGGCCAGAGAGGTCGTAAAATGGGGCAAAGCTCAGTTAACAAATATCTCACTTAGCAGCATACATTTTGAGCTCAATTGTGGTCGTAAGTCGAGGACTACCTGTATAGGTGGTCTCCGACTTTAAATCACCATATAGACTGGAATTTCGTCCATAAGCCATTGCAGACATAAGTCGAGTTATCATATGATAGGGTTCAGTCTTACATCCATTTTTACAATAGTAAAAAATCAAGTCACTGTGGTCGTAAGGGGAATAATGTGGTCATTAAGCAAATTGATTGGTTGTTAAGCAAATCCGGTCTTCGGAACAGAGTCACAAATTGTGATCACGTGCCTGTTGGACACTGCAACCAATTGTAAATGTGAGCCTGTTGCCAAATGCCTGGAATGCAATTATGCAGGAGGGAGGTAGAAGTGGTAGTCATAACTTCAAGGATGGGATATAAGTAGGTTTTTTTAAAAAAAAAAAACCAGCATAACTTCAAATGATCATTAGTCATCATAAACAAGTCACAAATCAAGGATTACTAATAAGAATAATTCCTACTGCCATGTTTGGAAGGTTCCCATTTCCTATTATAAGAATATTTAATTCCTCTCTTGCTTAAAGGAATGATGCGTGTATGTAATAGGAATTTGAGCTACTTTGCTGCTTTTCTTATGCAATTATATTGTTCAGAAATTCCAAATTGCTCAGTGGATGTGTGCACCAAGTTATACACTTGGTAGCACAGAAATCCACCATGAAAAAAAAAAGGTGATCTAACTTTTAGATTCAAGAATGAAAAAGCAGCATATTCTTAAGGAGCATAATCAATGCTTTTTGGAAATGCAATAAATATATTGAATAGACTGAATATGTTCTTTCAACACAGCTGATTCAATAAAGCATTTCTTCCTAGCATAAGAAGAACACTATGGATCCATGTAGCAGATCACAAGTCTTGCATGAGCAATATCCCAGCTTGGATCCCTTCTTCAGAGAGTGACAAAAGAAAGAATGCTGAAGAGCTATAGCCATTCTGTCTGAAAAGGGATGTGCTAAATGTTTGATTACAAATTTCTGTAATATGGACACCAATAACTACAGCTAATGCCAGGGTGTTACTACCGGTTACTACCGGTTCAGTGACGTTTTGTGCGTGCATGTAAAAACAACATCAGCTGTGCCGTCCGGACAGCTGAAAGGTGTGGTGCGCAGGTGCGCAGCATTTGAAAAGCTTTTTTCCTGCTTTTTCAACCTCAGCTGTGCCACACAAAGCAGCTGAGGTTGAAAAAGCAGGAAATAAAGGACAGGTAAGACCCTGGGTGGGTGAGTGGGCGGGTCAAACAGCAGCATACACAGAACCGATTCTGTCTGCTGCTCTTCAGAGCCACCGGTTCTATAGAACCAGGAAGAACCCCATCCCGCCCCCGGCTCATGCTCGACTTACAACAGTTTGTTTAATGACCATTCAACGTTATAATGGCACTGGAAAAAAGTGACCTATGATTGTTTTTCATACTTATGACCATTGTAGCATCCTCATGGTCACATGATTTACATTTGGATCAGTGGTGGGATTCAAATGGGATTTTTACTACCTGTTCTGTGGGCATGGCTTGGTGGACATGGCAGGGGAAGGATACTGTAAAATCTCCAGTCAGAGGTGATATTTGTTGATTCTCCAAACTATTCAAAATTTCCACTACCGGCTTTCCAGAACTGGTCAGAACCTGCTGAATACCACCTGTGATTCGGATGCTTGACAACTGGTTCATATTTATGACGGTTGCAGTGTCCCGGTTGCAGTGTGATCTCTTTTGCGACCTTTTGACAAGCAAAGTCAATGAAGAAGCCAGATTCACTTAACAATTGTGTTACCAATTTAAGAAGTGCAGTGATTCACTTAACAAATGCAGCAACAAAAGAGCAAAATTCACTCAACAAATTTCTCCCTTAGCAACATGAATTTTGGGCTCAATTGTGGATGTAAGTTGAGGACCACCTGTACTCCTTGTTTGCCTTTCTGATAGCTGTTAAAAAACAAGTACAATCAAGAAACTAAAATAGTAAGCCTAATTCTACCACGTACTTTGAAAAATAAAAGGGCAATGTTACCTTCTCCCGGTTTGGAGAATGAAAGATTCTCACTTTGGGAGCAGTGAGCAAACAGAGTTTATTTGTATCTGTCAGCAGGTACTTTTTTCTTGTTGAGCAAGTTGCTGCTGACTGGGAAAAGAATACTATGTTTCTGCAACGTTGCAGAGAAAATGAGAAGAACTTGATTCCCTGCAACAAAATATTTATCAGTGAGTCCCACTAACCTTTAGAAAGTACCACAACTTATTCCAGAATATGATTCAAATGCTTAATGGCAGCAGAAAACATTCATAGCAGGGCCTGCATTGGCAAACAGAATGCTTCTGTATTCTGCCACTGTTTTTGTTAACTCAGGATCTCCTTGGTTTTAAAAACTGAAATCACAAACTGCTGAGTCACAGCAGGAACGGAAGTGGTGCTAATCAAATTGGATTCTTAAAAAGAATGGTTCCAATTGAAGAACATCAAATAAATACAGTTGATACTTGCAGACAAGTATTCTTAACAGTACATGTCTGCAAGGCTGGTCCTGCTAAGAATCAGCATTAAAACAGCCTTTCTAGATTAATTCTGTGTGTGCAAATTTGGAAAATCTAGCAAAGTGAAGTCATGCTCGAACCAGTTAGAATCAATGTAGCTAGTCTATCTGAACTATTGCGTTGTGTGAAAGAAGGAGTCGGAGACTATAAGTTAAGTGTTTTATGGATCCCTTTGTTGTGATGTAGGAGTTGTCTGGATATCTGGAGTCCATTTATGATAGCTGTAACACATGTTCCATAAATAGAAACAGAAGTGGAACAGGGAACCACCAGAGTTCAGGACTAATACAGCCAATTATCTGTCCTACTCATCAGTGGTGGGATTCAAAAAAATTTACTACGGGTTCTGTGGGTGTGGCTTAGTGGGCAAGGCAGGGGAAAAATACTGTAAAATCTCCAGTCAGAGGTGGTATTTGCCGGTTCTCCAAACTACTTAAAATTTCCTCTACAGATTCCAGAACTGGTCAGAACCTGCTGAATCTCACCTCTGCTACTCATCCACAAAACCTCCAGTAACATATCTCTCTCAAAGAATGTGCCTTCCATTTTAGTTCCTCCTTCCCCATCACCTCATATTTTCTGTTTGCTTTGCAATATCAAAATGTATGACACTCGCAGAAGCTGATCTTTCCAATGCTCAGGACACCCTCATCTTTATAAACTGTGGAAGATTGAAAAAGGAAAAGACAGTTGGACTGTATAGCCTAGGGAACAGGAATGAACTAGGAGGAATGATCTCTCCATTTTTGCCAATCCAATGATTTCTGCATTGCCAATTTTCAAACAACCAAACTGATGAAGCACACAGAAATCACAAGTTGGAACACAGAGAAATCAAATTGACTATATTATTGGTAGTAGATGGAATAATTCAATTATAACAACAAATACATGATCGAGGGTTGGCTATGCAGCTGATTATGATCTGTTCACATGCAGGTTCCAAGTCAAGCTAAAGCAGAAATACAAAGCCAAACAGTTTCCACAATATGATGTGAACCTAGTACTCTTCAACTTCTTCATAAATGATCTAGACAAGAAGTTAGAAGGGCAACTCATTAAATTTGCAGATAACACCAAGCTTGGGGGGTGGGGAATTACCAACACTTTGAAGATAGACTCAAGGTTCAGAAGGATGTTGACAGACTTGAGCATAGAGACTTATCCAACAAGATGCAGTTCAGTGGTAAGTAAGATCCTGCACTTAGGCAGGAAAAGCCAAATACATAGGTACAAATAGGTGTAATTGGCTTAACAGTAGTATGTGAGAGAGATCTAGATGCTTTAGTGCAAGGGTTCCCAACTGGGGGTGCAAGACAATATTCCAGGGGGTGTGAAAACTTGCGTTTAGAAGTTTCAAAATTATAGCATATATGTATAATTGCATATGCAAATTATATGCATATAATTATTTTTAAGGGGTGCAAGAATATAACAAAGCATTCTAGGGGTGCAGGGTATAGAAAAGGTTGGGAACCACTGCTCTAGTGGACCACCACTTAAGTATGAACCAGCTATGTGCTGCAATTGCCAAAAAAGTCAATGCACTCCTGGGCTGCATCAACAGAGGGATAACATCAAGATCCCGAAAAATGATATTGTCACCTTATACTGCACTAGTGAGGCCTTGGAATACTGCATCTAGATACAAAAAATATGCTAAGACGCTAAAAAGTGTGCAGAAAAGAGCAACAAAGATAATAAAGGGTCTGGCAGCTAAATCATATGAAGAACAACAAAGATAATAAAGGCAGCTAGTTTATGTCTAACCCAGAAGTATCAAACTGGCAGCCCGCAGTCTGGATGCATCATGCGCAGGCCACAACCACCCCAGCTCCATGAAGGGGAAAAAAGCATTGTGATATGCCCTGTGATGGCAATGTGACCCGGCAAGTTTGACACCTATAGTCTAAACTATCAAAGAAAAGGATTAGCAGGACATGTTAACTGTCTTCCAGTACTTGAAGGGCTGTCATAGAAAACAGAGGATTGTCTTATTCTCCAGAGCTTCGGAGGGCAGGACAAGAAGTAAAGGATAGGAACTTCTCAAGAGAGAACCCAGCTAGAAGTAAGGAGAAGTTTTCTGATGGTGTGAACAATCACTGGAATAGCTTACTTCCTGGAGTTGTGCGTGTTCCATCACTGGATTTTCAAAAAGAGACTGGACAACCATTTGATCAAGGTGGTATAAGGTTTCCTGCCCTGAACAGAGGTTTGGACTAGCAGTTTTCTAAGTTCCCTTGCAGCCCTATGATTCTATCTTGAGCACATAGTTCCATTTTCAAGGAGAATATCAGGAATCACCTTGAAGTGCTGAACTCGAGTGATGGGGAATCAGAAGTACGGTGGAATCAAATCAAAGTTGATCAATGAGAAGAGATTGTAAAAGACTAAGATACAGAAGAAAGCAAGGTGGATACCAACATAGATGGTAGAAATTTCCAAGAAGAGAAGAGAAGCTAAAGCTAAGAAAGAATTTGAATGACTGAAGAATTTCAGATTGCTGTTAAGAGACAACAATTAGTGTATACCAGTCCTTCACTTTACTGGAATTCTTTGTTGTAGGATATCTTGAAAATCTGGCAGTTTTCTGCTGCCCCTACTTACACCAAATGCAATTTAAAAAGAATAAATCTCTTTCCTATCCTCTCCCTCTTTCACAGGGCTGAGGTGAAGCTTACTTAACTTGCATTCTTTCTTCAAGGTTATCTCCATACACTTTCCCCTTATCAAACTGAGCCTCTCTTCCCATATTCAAAGAGACATAGTCCTTACAGGACTTATGTACAGACTTCACTCTCCCCATCCTTGCTTGGCATGTCATGAGACAAGTCTTGCAATAAAGCTGGAGCTGGAATGTCTTCCTTCCTGTATAGTCTTTGGTGGTCTCAGAGGAAATGGAGTGCCTCGGAGTACTGGCTTAATGTCAGGTTCCAAATAATGAATCCATCATAAAACTAACTCTGAGGCATTTCGTTTCCTCAAGGAACAAGTTTATTTAGATACACCATCTTGGCACTAACTAGTGGAAAGGCAGTACTGAAAGTTCCAGGGTTTTCCATGTCATTATATATAAGATTTTCTCAATTTTTCAAAACAATAAGTCACATTCTCCAACCGGGATGAGAACAGGTTGCTTGGTGACTTCGTTCCTCCTTCCTCTGGCCAGCCAGTCGTTGGAAAGCTACTGACTCATCGGCCAGCTATGTTGTTTAGGCTGAACCTCCATCCACCTCAGTCAGCTCTCCTCCCTTTTAGGTCCCAAATGTGTCAAGCCGAATTCATATGAATAACCCAGAATACCACTAACTCCACAATCTAACCAAATCCAGGCTTGACAGCTTGATTGTTTGCTTCCAGATGGTTCATTCCCTGACTAGCTACCATAATCAGTGCTAATAACTGTTAGTTTTACTCCTTGTTTGTCTATAGTTGCTTGCCCTACCAGAGTTGAAGGGAGCATGGTTTTCTCCTTGATAGTTCCTTGATTAGAACATTGTTGTTAGGAATGTAAGTCACCTAACAGCTATTTGGGTTGGAAATATATAAACCAGGATAGACATTTTAATACTGCCTCTTTAAGAGAATCCTAAAAGTGTAATTGGGTGTGGTTTCTCCAACGGCCATAAGATGGAGCCAGAAATCTGGGTTGTTTGGTCTTAGTCTCAGAAGAGAGTGTGAATGAGTCTCAGTCTCTGTTTCCTTCTGTTGGAGAGTTTTGCCATTCCTTCTAATTGACTGATATTCTTGGATTTGATGTCTTTTACTGAACTGTTTTTGACGCTGGACTTTGTTAGTGGATTATCCCTGGACTGAAAACTGACTGATTTAACTTGTGAATGACTTTGGACTGCTTATCTTGAACTTTGCTTAAACCTTTATAGACAGTAAAAACCTACATTTACTGTATAGTGTATCTGTGTGCTGTGCGTGTATTATTCAAACACTACTCTCAAATACCCCATATGTGCTCATTCTCCTAACGGGGAATTACCTCAACAATTGTTTTCTGCTTGTTTGACTGTTATTAATGTATGTATAAAATATTTATTAATAACAATTAATAAATTATTAATTCCTGCTTATCTGGGCATTGGATATTAGAGAGATATGTTTTTGTCTTTTTAAAAGCTTTTTTATTGTCTCTTTCGAATGATTTTGTAAATGTAGTTTATCTCTATGTGTTTATTGATGGCTGATTTGTCTGCATCTCAAGCTTCCAGGAATTCCATAGCATGTTGTGTTTAGCTTGGTGTGGCATTTATTAAATTTGTCATTCATGTCACCACACAGCGACTCTGGGCGGCTTACAACCTTAAAGGATGCTCTGTTTCACAGCTGAAACTATGGTTGAGATTAATAAATTTTCACTTTTCTTCTGATTGCTAGTTGTGTCCATGGTTGTGCTTTGCTAGTCTTCTGCCTATCCATTTAAGTGGCTCTCTTACAGTCCTTACACTGTGTGTTGTTGATGATTCCTATTTTCTTCTTCTTGGGCTACTAGATCTTTGTTTGAAAAGATGTTCCGGAAGGCCTTAGTTGGTTTGTGTGCTGTGGTAATAGTGTGGTTGTAACTGTATGTTGTTTGTTTCATATAGTTTTGATTATGGCAATGTTATCCTTTCCATAGCTTGTATTGGTTGTGCTATAATGGACTGAGTAGTCAGCCACTTTTTTTTAATAAAGTTTTGTGTGGGAATTTATTTTGTTAGAAGTTGTATAGGCAATCTGCTTCCCTTTTCTGGTGTTTGCAATGTAATGTTCTTACATAGCTCTTCTTGTAGAGGTTGAGTAATGGAACACCTGGTTAGTGTAGGTTATTTTTCAAAGAACTTGCATTTCTAATTCTCTGTTGTTTCCTTTGTTGATGATGGTGTTTAGAAAGAATAGTGTGCTGCCATTTCTTCTTTCCAAATCTAATTTGATAGATCTTTTGTCTGCTTCCGTTTTCAACCTTTCATGCCTGTTCCCTAGGCAGTGGCAAAATTGTTTGGCTTCAGGCTTCTGGTAAAGCCTATATTGCTGACTAGATAGAGTATCTAGTCAGCAATATATAAAATTGAAATGGGAGAAAAATTGTGCCAACTGATCTTACTAATAGTTTTGCATTCTTTTTAATCTCTTTATGTAGATAAGCTTAAAATAGCCTTGTTTTCTTTATTCATCTTTTCCTCTAGTTTTGCACTGGTTCTCAAAGCATTCTAAGCAATCTTAACATTGTATGTGAACCTGTGTTTATTCCTAGCTTAGATGAGATCCAGTCTCCAATTACTCCTCTCCATTTCAGGAAAACAGATGAAAGTAGATGGTATTTTATATAAACTCCTTGACTGAATAACAGAAGTAATCCTCAACTTACAACCATCCATTTAGTGATTATTCCAAATTACAATGACACTGAAAAAAGTCACCTACGACCAGTCCTCACAATCATTAAGCATCCCTACAGTTACATGATCAAAATTTGAGCATTTGGCAATTGCCATTTATTTACAACAGTTGCAGCAGGGCCATATGATCACCATTTTCAACTCTTAGCCAACTTCCAACAAGCAGTCAATGGGATTGACTTAATGGCCATATGATTCACTTAACAACTAGTGTTCACTTAAATATGGCAAAAATGGATGTATAATTGGGCAGGATTCATTTAGCAACATAAATTTTGATCCCAATAGTTCCATAGGTCAAGGACTATCTGTAAGCACTTGACCAGTTATATCCTGATAAACCTTTGATCTTATTTCTCCTACTTCAACTTCAGTGGAGCTCTAGGGTCATATAGCCATATACTCAAGACACCGTTGGAAGAAATATCCATCTGGTTTAGTCCCAAGCCAGGAGAAAGACAGTGGAAACACGGAGGCTGATTGCAAAGATGGTTTAATTGTGAAGCAGAACTACCAAGCACATGATTCTGGGCAGCTGACCACATGGAGTTGAGAGTGGGATGGGGTGATTATACATTTTCTTGGGCTTTGAACTTGAACTTCCTGTTCCTGTGCAAGAACATGTATTCTATTGGCTGTTGCCAGATTCCTATGGGGTCATGTTTGTCTGAACTCCCAGCTTTGGTTGAAGTTTGCTGAATGATGCAATGTCCTCAAGAGATTGTGCAAAGCAGTGAGCTAAATGGTCCTATTATGTCCTGATGGGCTATGTCTTAATCCCACCAACCTGGAGCTGAAGGTCTTTTGTCTTGTAGATAGGCTGGCCCAGTCCTGCTGGGGTTATTAAGAAAGGTGGGGGCTGCTTTCCAATAGCATGTTTCTTCTTTAGGGAAATATAATATTCTGCCTTTTTAATATTTCTCAAAATATTTCATTCTTCTAGGAGAGGGGTGGCTGTTAGTACAGCTTCCCAATGTATGTCTGCTCTTAAAACACTTAGGTGTCTCTTCTCCAGGAGTCTTTTTCCCATCTCATCCAGCATCTCATAAATCCTAATATCAACTGCTCAGTCCATTTTTAGGTTTACAATACAACACACTATCTTTAACAGCTATATGAATAATCAAATTCATTTTAGCTATCATAATTCCTTTAGCTGTCAGCTAACTCATCCATTGCTCTTGTGCCCCAGAATCCCCTGAAATGAACATGACATTTGGAAATTAATGCCAATTAACTGTCTCTTCCTACTTTTCCTGTGAATACTGTATCACCGGCTTTACAATCTTCTCTTGCTAGTTCCTTATCAGCAAAGCAAAGAACCAACTGTTTTGTTTGGGTAGCTGCATGGATACATGAAGAGCCAAATAGCAACTATAGTGGGCAGCAGGCTTATCACAATCACTGTTCTGATTTTATTTTCTTCAACTTAATTGTTTCAGGCTGTACAATTTTTGCATTATGCAGTTATTTACCATTATTTTATTTTTTGTTTGCTTAGCACCCATGTACATATATGTCAGCTGAAGATAATCCTACATGTGAAGAATCCTGTAGAATCAGGCTAAGGATCTATCCACTCTGTACTGACTAAGCAAAAATATTCAGGAAGCAGCTTATCATTCGGCAATAAACTGCTGGCATTTAAGAGGGCATAAAACAGCCATTAACAGGCATTGATAGCAACTGGTCCCTTTTTTAAAAAAACCAACACCCAACTGCCTCAGTATCAGAACATAGGCAACTCTATAGTTTTTGCATTTTAAAAATGTCAATTCTAGAGCATGGAAACTTATACCATTGAAAAGAACTAAATATTTTTTAAATATCTGGTTTTTTTTAACGAACTTTATTCAGTTTTTCACATTAAAAACAAAAATCTCTTTTTAGTGGACAACATATTTCAGGGTCATCAGCTTTACATACAAATATGACAGCAATTATACATTGATATATGCATACTTAATTCTATTATTACCTTTTCCATTCCAAAGTTTCAGTAAGGAGAGAAACAAACACATTAATTCTAGCCTCTTTCATTAATCTCAATCGAAACATCTTTTTATTTAATTTCAATTATTTCAAATATAATCCTTTAATATTTATTTTTGAAAATAAAGATAAACAATGTTTGCCTAATAATAATAAAGTTTAATTCTAAATTCTTTCATTAATCAATCTAAACATCTTTTTATTTCATTTCAATTATTTCAAATATTTAATATTTAATATTTATTTTAAAAATAAAAATAAACAATATATATTTGCCTAATAATAGTAATAATGAAGTTACCAAAGTCTCTCCTTGTTTTTAATAGTCTATATTAAACTTATTAATTTAGCTGGTTCTTTAGTCTGTCATATTCCCTTTCCATTACACATTTTTTTTTATGAATTCTAAATTAATACAAATTTTCACACACACACACACAAAGAAAAAAAAAATAAGTATACGTATACTGTTAAGGTACTTCAAAGAATCATTCTACGGAAAGGACTAGGCCACATAGTTTAAAAAATCTCACAAAATCTATACTTTGCAAATAAGTCTTACTTTCCTCAGACTAAACATCTCCCATTTTTTAAAAAAAACTATCATTTCTCTCCTGGTCCCCTCAGATGTACTTGTAAAAGTAATTTATTTGGCTGATCTGGTCTACAAAAACTTATGCCATAATATAATGGGTTAGTATTTAAAATATCATGGATCACTTTGCTTCTTTATATTACTCAGGATATGCATATTTTTCCCTTCTCTCTTCTTCAGAGGTTCATTATTACAACCTTCAATACCATGAAGACAAATTGCTGGAAGAAAAATCCATCTGGTCCAGTTCCAAGCTGGGCGAAAGGTGCTGGAAATAAAAAGGAGCTTGGAGCCTGATTGGAAAGAGGGTCCATTCATTGATGAAGAACCACCAGGGTTTGTGGCTCTGGTGCAGCTGACAAAATGGAGTTGAGAGTCAGTGGTTTTTATACCTTTTTTGGGCTTTGTATTTGAGCTTCCTGTTCCTGTGCAAGAACATGTCCTCCAATATTCTATTGCCTGTTCAGATTTCTATGGGGTCATCTAGGGGTCATAGCTGGCTCTATGGGCAAAAGAGGAAATGCAAATCCTAGGTGCTTGTCTGAGCTAATTTGGTTAAAGTTTGAATTGCTCTGGGGTGGCACAATGAAGGGGGCTTATGTCCTGAAAGGGAGTTGGGCAATTCATATTATGTCTAATGACTTTCGTCCTATGTTGGATCTTGGGTAAGGGGCTGCTTCTAATCCTACCATTCTGCCTTTGTTTCAAAATATCCTGTTTTGAATGGATTACCAAATCTGCATTTCTAAATGCTGCCTCCTGTTTCCGCTTGTGGGGGCCTGGAAACAGAGCCTGCTTCCTGCTTCTAAAAAAACAAGTTTCTCCATTTCTCATTTAGAGAAATATAATATTCTGCCTTTTAAAATATTCCTCAAAATATTTCATTCTTCTAGGAGGGGAGGTGGCTTCCAACAAAACCCACTCTAGGCGTAAGCACAGTTGTCAGTTGTAGGAAATTTAACAGACGGGGGAGCCATCTCCCTCCCCCAACTTTATTTCTGTTTGTAATGCTGCAATCAAAAGCACGGAGCAGAGATTTCCTTATTTCCTATACTTGGAAAAGCAGCGCAATTTTATGCATAATAATCAAGGAACCGACCCAATCCATCCCGACGGTATTGGGAGTCAAAGGATTCTACGCACGATTTCAGCCCGACTCTTCAAACCACAACCTGTTTTTTTTTTTAAGGAGTCGGTGGAAAAACTGGTAGTATGAAGCGTGGAAGGTAGGGGGGAGATGATGACGACTGAGAAGAGCAAGCCGCCGGTAAGGCAACCTCAACAGGAACTCCCGGGGTTTGCCGCCGCTTAGTCAGGGAATTCCATGTCGCAGGGGGAGGGGAAACCTCTTAAGGGTAGCTCTTTACCACACTCTTACTTCCGGGTTTCTGCTCTCGCGCATGCGCAGTCTTCTCTCTCACCCTTGACCCAATCGCTTCAGGCCATCCCATCGACAAGTAACAGCATAGGGGGGGGTATCCGATCGTTTCCCAACTATAATTCGCGGTCTTAATCGCCGCGGAATGCTGTCCTTTTAAAAACCCCAGCCATTCTGCTTCTTTAAAGAGAAGCCCTGCTTCCGCCCCAACCTTCTGCGCCGTCTCCGATCCCTCCCCTTTATTCTCTGAGCGTTGGTACGCTCCACTTGAAGCCGAGCCTTGCGGGCGGACAAGACCACCCTACTCGCCTGAGGGGGAGGAGCTGAGGGCATTGTTGGGTCAGGGGGCGCGCGCTAATCGCGGGGATGGCTTGTGGTGGGCCCGTCACAACCCTCCGATAGCCTCCGCCCGTAGCTCAGTGTCACCTCAAGCACCAAAGGCGCGGCTGCCTCTTTTTCCGCCGCCGTCGTTTACTGCCGCCGCCGCCTCATCTTCACCCACCCACCTAGCCGTCTCCTTAGTGGTAGCGTCCGACTCCCAGCTGACCGGCCTGGAATCCCGGCATCGAGTCCCGGCCTGGATCCTCTTGCCTTGAGCTGCCCCTTCCCCTGCCCTGACCCTGAACACCGGTGCCGCCGCCGCCGCCGCCATGGGAGACGCCGGCAGCGAGCGCAGCAAAGCCCCCAGCCTGCCGCCCCGTTGCCCCTGCGGGTTCTGGGGGTAAGTAAAACGAGGAGGAGGAGGAGGAGGGGGAAGAGGAAGGAAGCTTGCAAAAGGGCCTGTTCGGAGTTGGGCGTGAGGCGCTTACTGTAGGCTTGGCCTTTCTCCGGACTCGGCTAGTGCGTGCTTCGGAAGGAATGACGGCCATAGTTTTTGGCCCGGCTTGGTGGCGAGGCAGGCTCGGCTCTTCCTTGGCCTTCCCAGACCCAGAACTCTCCTTCTGTCAAGGGAGGAGGAGGAGGAGGAATGGGGGGAGCTCTTCCCCAGACCTGCGCCTTGTGTGGGAGTTGCATATAGAGGAGCTGGGGGGGTAGGAAGTGGGGCTCGAAGGCCCAGCCAGCCCTGCCTCAAAGTGGTGAGGAAAGGGCGTAGGGAGAGAAGGGAGGGTGGGGAGGGGGAAAAAAAAGCCACTATTGTATGTCTATTAATCTCCTTCTGTGTTTTTGTGGCACTTAACCGAATCGGATTTTTACCCGTGTTTCCCACCCCACTTCCTAGCTTCCCTTATGATTGGCGTGTGGTTGATTCTCAGCTATTGCAATATGTCAACTTTGTCTTCCTTCCCCAGGTGTGTGACATCTTCTAACCCCCTTCACTACCCTTCATAGAAACGGACAGGACTTTCTCGAGAGGGAATATAGTTTTGAACACTTTTGCTGGCTGCTATTTGGTGTTTTGGGGTGGTTTTTTTTGTTTTGTTTTTACCCCAAACCTCAAAAAAGTTTTAATGGTTGGCTCAATTCTGCGTTTCTCAACTGAATGCAGTAAGCACAAGAATGATGACACTGGCATAAAAAAAACTTATTCCTGTCTTTCTTGATTAAAGGACCCTCCCATTTAAAGAAGACTTTTTGGGGACTATATAAAATAAAGAGGGAATGCTAATATATACATGCTGAAAACCTAGATTTCTATTTTTACCCTTAAAAAAAACAACCAAACTGAATAGAAATACTTGCCAAAACTTTTAATAGCTTCCTTTACGAGTTGCCCATGAATCTTGAATAGCTAACCAATATGGTTGTCATAGCAATATAAATGATCATTGAATTATTGTTCAAATAGTAAAAAGTTATGCATTTAATTTCATGTGTGAATGACAGTGTAGGCATTGAATACTTTGCCCTGGTTTTGTACATCATAAGCCAGAATTATTAGCTGAAACTGCTAAAAACAATTTGGATTTTTTTCTGGCTTATTTAATGGTCTGTTTGTATTGAGTTTCTTAGATTATTTTTCTCATAACACAACAATCTTGGTTTAGAAAAGCAACAAACCAGGATCACAGTTTGAAGAGATGTTAAATAAAATGCTTGTTTGCTTAGATAATTCTACCAGCAGTTTCTGAATATTATAATAAACTGAGTAATTATTTGTTACATAAATACAGGAAATTTTTAAACTTGTCTCTTCAAGAAATGTTAACTACTCAGAAAATTTATTCCAATCAGTTAGTTAAAGAAACTCAATATGAGTTAGTATTAGAGAAGCCAACTAGTATTGCTTACAGTAGTTATTGTTTAGGTTTATTGTTTAGTTATTGTTTAGTTACAAGTAGTTATTGTTTAGGTTTAAATAGAAACAGTGTTAATAGGCTTAACACTGATTTTTTTTTCCCCAGTAATATCCCTTATTTTTGCATCCCTGTTACTGTGTTAAATATTTTCTTCATTTCATCTAGGCTATCTGAAACAGTACATTTTCTAAATTTTGCATTCATTGCTGCATTAGTAACTCCAAATACAAAAGGAGGGATAACTTTGCATACTGACTGAGATGTTATGGTTACCATGTATATCATAGGAAATTGAACTGATAAGCTATCTTTTAAAAGTAGGTGTGCTTTAAGCCAGCATGGAAACTTCAAAGAAAAGTAGTGCTTTTTGATTGTGCAGAGTTTGTTTACACTGTATTGATTGAATTTTTATGTTCCTGCATTAGGTTATTACTAGCATTGTTGAGCATTTATATTCTTGGGTTTGGAATTAATGATTTAAATGTTTTTGTTGGCAATAAGAAATTGTAAGAGGGTGAACATTCACTAATTTGTGAAATTTATAAAACATCAGGTCTGTAGAAGCCATATTTGATAGTGTTCTGAATATGTTTTCTGATTATAATGTTGAGAGATTTATTAATTTGGCTTTCTTTCATAAACAATTGTCTAGTGGTTTTTAATTATAACAAATTCTTAATAAACTTTAAAATAGCCTTAGTATCTATACAACTGAATCTTCAATTCACAACTTTTCCTTGAAGCCATCCTTTATTACTCATTGTTGTTTTAATTAACTTTAAATTTGTGCTTCTTCCATTTTCAGATAATATCAATTTTGATGGCATATTAACTGAATGATTCTGGGACTTTCTATTGCCTTTGTAATAGAATAGGCATTTATTCAAAAGTCAGCCTTAAGTTTGTGCGAGAGGAAAATGGCTAGTACCCGGCTAGACCTCGCCTTAGCCAGCCAGCAACTGTGGCTGTAAAAGCTGAGTAGAGAGGCAGCTGCGTGTGGGGGGTGTGTGTGTTGATATGAGATGGAAACTAAAACTGAAAAACTAAACTGAAACTAAAACAGTCTAAAGCAGCCTAAAGCAAATTACTGATGCTGTTTTTCCTGAACTAGGGCTCACAAAGAGTAATAGTAGTGGAGGAACAGGAGTTTTAGTAGACTAGGAGAAGAGTGCTGTAGTAAACAGTGAGTTCAAGCCTTTGAGTATCGGTGGGTGTGTTCATTGGTGGGATTCAAATTTTTTTTACTACCGGTTCTGTGGGCATGGCTTGGTTTGGCATGGCGTGGTGGGCGTGGCAGGGAAGGATACTGTAAAATCTCCATTCCCACCCCACTCTTGCGGGAAGATTACTGCAAAATCCCATTCCCTCCCCACCTCACTAACCTGCTTTCCAGCTCCATTCTCCTGTGCAGGGCAGCAAAAGAAGACCCAGCCAATCAGCTGGGACTCGGGAGGCAGAGAATAGATGGGGGCAGGGCCAGTCAGAGATGGTATTTGCCGGTTCTCTTTAACTACTCAAAATTTCCACTACTGGTTCTCCAGAAATGGTTCAGAACCTGCTGATAGAACCCACTTATAGCCGTGTTGCCTGGAGGCCAAGTAGGGTTGTATTGGCTTTTCTTAGAGGTTTGAAATCCACTAACCTGGTAATACATATAAAACAACAGTATGCTCAATAAATGTTTTCACACATATATTTATAGTAACGCATTCCAAGACTTCTGGTCAAATTACTAGTATGTTTTTTGTTTTTAGTTATTTAAATTTTACTTCAAATCAAGGAATTTTTAAAAAGAGAATGTACCTCTTTTGGAATATACCATGCAGATAGTCCTTGTGTTATGGTCATTCATTTAGTGACTGTTCAAAGTTACAACAGGGCTGAAAAAACTGATCTATGACCAACCCTCACATTTATGACCTTTGTAGCATTCCCACAGTCACATGATCATGATCTGAGCCCATTTATGTTGATTTATCCTTGGATCATGCAGTTGCCATTTGCAACCTTCCCAGCTGGTTTCTCACAACAAAGTCAATGGGGAAGTTGACAGGGAAAATATCAAATTGTGATCAAGCGATGTCTCACTTACCAACAGTGACAAAAAGGGTAAAAATGGATACCTAACTCAACAACAATGAATTTCCCAGGCTTAATTGTGGTTGTAAATTGAATATTACCTGTATTCCAATAGAAGATAATATACCAAGGAATATATAGTTCAAGTCAAACACTGAGACAAACCTTGAGGAAATACAATTTTATATTATTGTGAAAATAAGCAAAAGTGAGTTTTGTTTATCGGTAGTATTGTTCCAGACATATTCTTGGGGATGAGAGACTTTACGGGAAAAGAATAGGAGGAATTCCTAAATGGGGTTAGGCATTTCTAATCACTGTGATTTTCTCAGTCTTGAGGTAGGCTAGCTAACTTGTTTATATTTGTGTGTTCAGAGGACTTGAGACAGAAGACAAACTCCCTTGGCACCGCTTACTGCAGGCATATTCCTGTTTTCCAGCCAAGCCAAATGCCTTAGATCCAGATACATACACATGCTTTTCCTGTGATACATAACATAATTGCCAATATTTGAAGATTGGCAACTTTTCCAGGTTAAGATCTATTTTCCAATCTCCATATGGGAAAAATGCTGCTGTAAAAAAAATTATGCAAACAGAATTTTAAAAGACATTCAAGGCAACTGGCATGTATTCAGCTAAAAATCCCCGTAAAGACCTGCTAAACTCTTGGCTGTCATAAGTCATTCTTTGTGTATTTGCATTTATTTATTTACAATTATGTTTGTCTGATGTTCTTTTCATCAAGTTGTTTCATCAACTATTAGCAATGGATATTTTTCCTAATGTGGAAGTATATCCATGATTATAAATATATAGTGTGTATATGTGTATGCATGTATACGTATATGTGCATCTGTGTAATGTATGCTTATATAAATGGAATGAATACACACACACACACATATTTATGCATATTTATATACATCTATAAACCATAAATGTTGAATGAGATATATTTACAGTTAGCAAAACTATCACAGCTTGTCCACAAGTTTTTGGCATTTCTGTTTATAAATCTTTAGGGAGCTGGGAGATTAATACAAGTCTTAATTTCTTTTTGTAATTTATTATTTTCATTAAAATGTACTTAGCCATAGAAGACTCACATTTTATAGTGCAGCTGAAATACCAGTTATATTTGCTATAAGTACTTCCCAAAGTTATCCTTTTCAGACTTAAGAATTGGTGTATTCTTTTCTACAGTCTATATACAGTATATTAGCATATATAATATAGTGTGTGTATAGATAGATAGATAGATAGATAGATAGATAGATAGATAGATAGATAGATAGATAGATAGATGAATATACTCACATTATCTCTAAAGTCAGCCCAACGCCAAACCCATTATAGGAAGTTGGCCTAGTGGAAAGCAGCATATAAATTACCATTGCTATGAGCTGCTGTTCTTAAGTAGTTAAAACTGGTATTATATACCAGAGAAAGCTGGGTGAAGCTCTTCCAGCGAAGCTTATACCTACTACTTTAGTTGGAATCAAAACTTTAGGGTAATTTTCAAGTCATGAACTACTTTACTTTCTTCATGGGAAGGTTGTACTGATTGAAAATAATTCCTGAATTGTCCTGCTGTTGATTGGCAGTCAGTAGCTTCATTTGGTAGCGTTTAATTTGAATTAATTTCACCCATCCATTCCCTCTTGGCCTCCAAACCACTGATTCAGTTCTTCTACGGTACCTTTGGCTTGAAACCCACCACTCATAAGTTGAATCACTCTTATATGATGCTTCTTGCAGTCAGACCTGAAGTGTATCAATGGACCAGGAGGGATGCAGTCTCCCTATCCAAGTCCTTATGTTAATTATTAGAGAGTAAGTACATTAGCTCCACCTGAATCCTCACTGAAAATTGTACTTGATTTGCTGCATTCCCCATAAAGGAAAGGTAGACTGACCAAAAGTTATCAAGCATGGACAGATCAAGGGAAAACTAAATGGGAGCCTGTGTTTGCTGTGTTTATTGCTCTGAATATCTTTCCAATCACTTCATTTCTTTTAGCTTTTTGGTAATCCAAGAAGTCACATGGAAGTGGGCAGATGGCTGACAGGAGCAGTCTCCCCCAATGTTCTGGTTATTTTTTGTGTTCTATAGATCAACTAGACAAGAAACAGTACTAAACTGATAAATTTACTTCTTTTGCAAATATCTAGGGTTTCCACAGCCTGTAATCTGACATGAAAGTGTCCTATGTCAAAGGAAGATGTTAATACTCTCCATATTCAGGTCATGTCTCAGCTATTTAACAATAAGGGCCAGAACAAGTGCATGTCCATAAATCAAATGTGCCTTTTGAAAATTACTTACAGTAGTACTTGGAAGTTCTAAGGGCAATATTAATATACTTTATGGTGGTGATATTAACAAATTCTAAGTCATAATAAAAGCTGGAAAAAGAGTTAATAAATGTTATATTCACTTATCTGATAACAAACTACTGAAAAACTAGGGATAAAATTCATTAATCTATTCTTAATACTGTAAAAGCTCTGGGAATGAGCTGCATTTTATTTCATTAAGTTGGATAGCAATTTTGCAGGCCAAGTTGAACAATATACAAGCCTTTCTAGTCTTGCTGAACTGTACATTCCAGCACTTTCAATAGTAAAAGATACTTTATCTGATTCAGAATGCAACAATCTAGACAATAAGGATATTAACTTCCTTTTTGTTCTCTCAACACATCCGCTATAGAAGCTGCACTTATTACCAGTACCAGTTGGCTTCTCAATGCAATTCATGGTACTGATTTTCTTTTTCTTTTTTATCCTTATGGTTTAGGACCAGATTATCTGCAAGATTGCTTAAACCATGTGTAATCTGCCTGGTCAATTTCCTGAGGTATACCTGAGCAAGGAAATGCTAGTATCAAGGAATCTAAAAATGATCTTTCTCAGTAGCTACCCTATTCTTGTGGAATAGTTTCCCCCAAAATATGGATGGCCAATCTCTGTTAGTATATTGGAAGGATGGATTACCTGGCTTAGTAGAAGAGACAATGTATTTGGAACAGAAAACTGGTTATTGTTCCCAAAGGAGCAGAGATAATAAGAGGAAGGGTTATTGTGTTGCTGGGTATGGGTTTTGGGGAGCGTTAATGTATGATTTCAACCATAGTATCGAAGTCTTGTAAGTCTCTTGTGTCAGGTGCCAAGAACCAGTTCCACAGGTGAAGGGTTCAAGCTATCTACTTTATTGTATTCTGCCTATAATACAAGAATCTCCCTCCTTGCCTTCTCTTAGGGACAAACAGGTAAGAACTCATAGATCTTAGGAGGTTCAGCCTCAAGTCTCTTGTACCTGCACAACAACACTAATTTCCTGCTTGATTTACAGTTTAGGCACATTTAGAGGACCATGAATTTCCATACTTTGGGATGGATGGATAGCATACAATTATTTAATAAATTAGCCCAATTTGTTTCAGTATTATCAGTTCTAAGAAATTTCCTTTTAACTTTTTTTATATGAATTTACTTTACTCTTAATACTACTAACTTATAATTCTGCTAATACTGTAAAAAGAGTAGCCAATTTAAAAGTACTCCACTATCATTGCAAGCTATTAGTATTTGTACTTTGCTCAGTTGCTCTTTTCCCACATGAATGATGAAAACGATTATTGATTTCTTAACTCTTGCAACAGTATTTACTTGCCTAAGTCTATTTATCTAAGGAAGTTATTCCTTTACATGTAAACCTGAAATTAACACTTACAAGACTAAGGTCTCTTCTAAAGATGAGGTAATAAACTAAGAAAAAACCAATTTATAAGATGGGTTTGAATTTGTTCTCTAATAGTATTGTATAATATAATACCTGGGCAGTTCAGAGGTTTGATTATCTTAGTTTCTTGCTGGTAGATCAGAAGATTGCAAACAATACAGTGTGGTTCTGTGTCAGAGCTATGATGAAACAATTCCTCCATTGAGGTGACACTGAGCCTTATCTATCTAGGTTCTCTTAACTAATAATTTTTCCTCTTTTTCTTTTCCTTCTCCCTACCTCCTTGTTTTCCTTTTTTCTTTTACACAAACTATATTCTGTGTTTATTTGGCTGTTTCTTGACTGAAGTTGATTAGACATAATGGTCGTAATCCCAACAAACTTTAGCAGGCCTTCAACAAGTGTAGGATGTCCTCAATTAACATTAGCAATTGGAAGTGGAATTGCTGTCACTAAGCAATGCAATGGTCATAGATGTAAAAAATGGTTATACTGTAAGTCAGGTTTTTCAGGGCCATTGTAACTTTAAATGGCCATTAAATGAGCTGTTGTAAATTGAGGAATACCTATTGCCAAATTTCAGGTTTGAAATTTGAAAGCTGCAACTGGCTTTGAAGAATGCAATTTTTTACAGCTTTCAAGTGCTGCAAAGATTAATGAATCCCTCTCTTATTGTTTGATGGTCAGGGCATTTGCTCATTGAAAAAAATAATGCAAATTATAGAATAATAAAAGTTTTGTTGATTTTATGTAGGATTAAAGGATACTTGCTGGGAATATTCCCTTAAGCAAACATTTAATGATTCTTAAAAATTTAAATATTTATGTCCTTAGTCTTGAAACATCTATTAACCTATGGCAAGATTTTTTGATATAAAGATGGTATCTAAAATCTTCCATTAATTTCCCTTTGATATTTTGGAATGAATTAATAAGGTCAGGTCTATTTTAGCACTGGGATGGGAGCCTTAGGGGAATAGCCAGGTTGTAGATTATAGCTGCAAAGTTGAAGAAAGTAATTGAAGTCACTTCCATACTGTTAGCAGGAAAATTGCATGTTGTGTCGATGTAACATTTAGAGGTTGAACTCTGTCTGAGGGCAGGTTTATGTTTTAATGGAAGAGTCATTCAACATTATTAAACCCTTGTTGAGAAAAACTTATCGGTGTTTGAAATCTTCCTGAAAAATCGTTTCCTATGGTTAGAAGATAAACCTGTTAGTGAGTTATTTTCATTCCATTCCAGTGGTATTTTAGTGAAGAAAGAAAACAGCATAAGAATCTCTGTACAGCACATGAAGTTTCAAATCACTTAATTATTATTTCGGTTTCTATCATTCTAGGGCAGGGGTATCAAACTCATTTCATTGAGGGCTGCATCAGGGTTGTGTTTGACCTTGGGCCAGTGTGGGTGTGGCCAGAGTAGATACGGCCAGCTCAATGTCACTTGTGTTGGGGCACCTGCGGGGCCAGAGTGCTCTGCCAGTGAAAACGGGCTCCTGAGCTCCATTTTTGAATGTGACAGCTTCCTGCAACCCTCTGCCAGCAAAAACAAGAGTTCGGGAGGACCACCTGCGGCCCTTGCATTCTTCATTTTTGGCTGCAATGGCCTGCAACCTTCTGCCAGTGAAAATGGAGCTCAGGAGGGCAGCCCTCATGAGCTCCATTTTCACTGGCAGAGGCACTGTGGGCTGGTCCTTTGCTGTTTGCAGGGCAGCCCCATGGACCAGATCTAAGCACCCCACGGGCCAGCTCCGGTTCCTAGGCCTTGAGTTTCACACCCCTGGTCTAGCAACTCTAATGTGTTCTGTGGAAATCCTGTCCTGTATTTCCATCCTGTAATACAACCCAGAAAGATAGTGTAGTGCTTTTTATGTTTCAAGTCACTCTCTGCTATGTGTGGTTTTCAGAATAGCTAACATTCTCTTTGCATATCAGATGAAACCATTTCCTTAAATCTTGCGTTTCAGAAATGGTTACTTGATTTCCAGGGTGTTCTTTCTGTTTCTTCATTTATAACCAGAAATTCATGTTTGTAATAAAAAGGCTGATCAATTTATTATTTGCCATCAAGCTGTCTTCAACTCCCAATGACCACATTGATTTTCTCCATGACTCTGTATCCCTAACGTGGTCTTCCAATGAGCACTATAATTGAGCGTATCCACTTTGCTGCTGGTGGGCTTCCTCTTCTTTCTTGTCTTTCTTTTCACAGTATTAGGCCCTTTTATTTTAACATAATTGCAGTAGTCCTCAACAACCATATGAGACATATTCATTTGAGACATATCTTATTAGCCGTAATATTGTTGCTATTTTTCTTTCAGGTTTATGACAGTATATTTTGTTCTGTATTTGATTTCTTAAGTAATAGCTTCAGAGATGAAAAGAAAAATCAGTATGTTAATATTTTAATTAAATTGATTTACTTTGGTATTCTATATTTAAGATTAAATATTTGTTATTCTTGACAAATTAATTCTATAGTGGCTTTAGAGTAGGTCACAGAATACATTAAGTCCGTAATAATTTAAATAAAATATTCAGATATACATTAAAATATAAATAGAGTCTCTCAACTTGAAATAATTCAATAGAAATTTGAATTAAAATACTGGCTAACGTGGAGATATGTTGGTCCATGTATTCAGTGCCTCTTTTTTAAAAAAGAACTTGAATCAAACTAGAATATATCCATATCAACAAACCTACACAACCAGTTAATAATAAGCATCACAATGATTGTACTTTTGGCCAAGCGTGTCCCATGCAATTCCAGATTGTGAGTATACTTGCACATCTTGAGCTTCCTCTCCAGTCATAGTTATTGCCCTCTTTCCCAATATTATAATATCTCCATAGAGCCTTTTATAAGTGCTACAGTGCTACAGCTTTAGTGTTTTCAGGCAGAATTGTCAAGTAATTGACAGACCTACAGGAAGCCACTAGCACTATACTGTATCACCAGTATGCATGCAACTGGAGCAATTAGTTCCTCAATATGATAACATTCCTTGCAGTCTGGAAATTGAGGTAGTGAGGGTTTGAAGAGCATTTGTGAGAATCTGTTTTGGGGTTATAAATGGGTGATGGCTTGCTACCCATAAGTTTAAAGAGGGATGAGTAATTGGATTTGGTTCAGTGTCTGGCTTCAGCTTCCTACCCAGTCTGAAGCGGAGAGGGTTTAAAAGAGAGAAACTTCCCACGTTGTTGACATCAATTTTGCTGTGCAGGAGGAAAAACAACCATTGTTCCTCATTTCTTCTTACATGAAATGAGCGAGAGATTATACTAGGCAAACAGAAGACTTAAGACTTTGTGGGAAATCTCTTAAACAAAGCCCTTCACTTCTGATTTTTCTGTACAAAGTGGAATTGAAGTGCAGAAGTGATGACACAATTAGTTTCTACTTATTTTGTTAGGACTTTGCTTTCTGCTTTGAAAATAAGATTAGTTATTAGTGCAGCAGAATGGGTTATCTAAAAGTAGTGGGAAAAAGCAAATCTAATCCAACTGTTTATGTACTATTTATGTTCTGGTGTTACATTTTTTTTATTTGTATCTCAAGTTCAACTTTTATAACTTAACTGTTTCAGAAAGTGCATATTTTATGTTGCTTATTGATGCAATATGTATTGCTTATTTTATGTTGCTTATTGATGCAATATGTATTGTGACATTGAATAAGTTTAATAAAAATAGCAGAAATAGTTTGTTAAAATATCAGATCTTTAGGGGAAAAAAGCATACGTGTAACAAATCAGAAGAGGCAGCTGAAAATTATCTATGTAAAACAGATGGTAACTTTTGAGTTCTTATCACTTCTATAATTACTGCTGTACGGTATACTAGTACCTTGCCAAAGTTATACAGTAGTTGGCATTGCTTTGCCAGAATGTAATCTCACTAGTTATTTATCTGTGCAGAGGTATCTTAAAAAAAAAAAATCAATGTGTAATTTAGGTGAGATCCACAGAAAGGAATGTTAGATAGTCAATACTTCCCTACCTTGATTTAATGACTTGTACACAAAACAGAGAAGAGCAGGCCCAGTTATAAGGTAACTATTTTCCTAATAAGCTGAGTAAAATAAAGAATCCAGAATGTGGGACTCCAAATAATTACCAAGTTATTGATGCAAGTTGTTCCTTAACAAATAACATTTGTTCTATCAAATTATTAAATGGAATAGTAAGTGAATTAAAGAGGCTTTACTTCAATACTTTATATGTCAGTTCTTGTTTCCAATTACAGGGTTTTTTGTACTTTTATTCAGCAAGGTATTTCTTTGAATTGAACTGCTATAGAGGTGGAACCAATGAGTTCTGCAGTATTTATTACACATGAAGAATCGTTTAGGTGTATATGCTCTGTAATTATAGCATATTATATTCTAAAATATAAGGGAATTGACTTTAGAATTGTTTTTGAAAGACTGAATGCAGTTCATACATAAATATAGAACTACGAGTATAATCTTGGCAAAGATTTAAAGAGAGATTTCAAATATGGTGGCTTCTAATTTTACTTTGCACCTTGTGGACTAGATTTAACAAGTTCTAAACACTTTTTTATTCCCCAAGATGAAATCAAGAGTCTCAAAATAGTTTTTCAGGTACTGTTATACCCAAATTTACTACATTGCACAAATAACCAGGAAAGTTTAGAATTTTGGTTTACCTGAGTATTGCAAGTATTTATGTTTATTTAATTCTGTTTTTAAATTGTCTAGGATTGTATAAAAATCTGTTATTTTTGTGATTTAAAAACATTTTGACATAAAATGCAGTTGTGGTTATGATTCATTTTTAAATTTAAGCACTCAATTAATAGTAAATTGCACGACACTGTTGCAGTTAAACTATTCTTTTCTTTTGCCAGTTTTTTTAATTATTTAAGCTTTGACAGCTTGTGATCAGCAGTGTGAACTTGTTTAATTGTTTCTATGGGAACAGCAGAAGCAGCAGCTGGCTCTAGGAATGTGCATGTGTATATACTGAACTGCACTATTGCACTGCAAACAAACTATATAATATGAAGGCTGCTTAAAACTTTTGATGTTACAGATTTCTCTGTTATAGTTTTATTGATGTAGTAGAGCATGCAATGCAGCAAAATGCAATGAAACTTAATCTATATTGAAAGATTCATTCTTTGTTTGCTGTTTTGGTTTTGTTTTATTTTGTATGGCTCTATACCTTGGCAATTCAACTTTGGTTCAATTGAAGTGAAGTAAAGGAATTATATATTGGTCATTTGTTCTAAAGTGAAATAACACCAAACCTGGCTAACAACTAATATATTATAATTTTGCAGTAATTTCATTCTGTTTTTTCTCACAAAATATTTTAGACATAAATATGTCTGAATCCTTGAAATCTAAAATACTATAATCTAAAAGCAAAACTGGATAGAATTAGGCCAGGTACAAACTTTTTTTTCTCTAGTTGTTGTTTTAAACTTATAGACTTTGACGAACTAGTTTTCTATTATCATGTTCATCTTGTTTTCAGCTCAGCTGAAACAATATTAAATGTTTGGAAGTGCTGACATAAGCAACTGTTTCTGTTACCATAATGATACAGAAAAGTAATTTTGCTATCCTTAACTACAATTTGCTGATTTATTAACCTGCTGATTTATTGCATTCTTATACAGAGTTGGGTAGTTTTACTCATGAAACTCCTTACAAATAAAGTGATATAGACTCTTAAATTTGATTAAAGATACTTTGTATTAAAAAATGAAGTAAGTTTGCATTAGGTTTTTTTAATATTAAGGATATAATTAATATAGAAAAGTTATTAATATTAGCTTCTGTTCTTTCAAAAACTTTTTCAACAAATAGACAAGTCTAATTAGTTCATTATTATTAAGTAAACTATTTTGGTCCTTATCAAATCTCTTCAAAATATAATTTTGGCATCTTATTTATTTGTAATACTACATCCTGACTTTCCTGTATGAGCCCATATTGATATAATGCAGACTTTAATTATACAGTAGATTCTTAGAGAAAAATATATTTTATAAAATGGGTGCTGGTGACTAAGATGTTTGTTCTAATTCTACTTTTAATTCCAAATATTTAATTCTCAGCCACACTGCGATGAGAGTCCAGGACGGGTATGACTCCTCCCTGTGATGTCATCAAGTTGAATCAGCCACTATATAAAATTGATTGATTCAGCTTGGTGTTTAGTAGCTAGTACATCTGGAAGCACTGTAAGAATAAAAAGCTAGTGAGATAGCAACAGCGATTCAAAACAAAAGCCTCGAAACTAGCAAGGAGGCTTCTGCACAGGTCCCAGGGCTTCGATGGAGCTGTGCTTCAAGGAGAGCAGGGATCCGCTCTCCTGCAGCGTTAAGGACTTGATGTGCCCATGGGAGAGGCTCCAGCTACAGAAGTATTCAACTAAGCCTCGCACGCTGTTTCCTGGCCGCTATGAGCGGCAGCACAGTAGTGCGATTCTAACTGCTCCACAGCTGATCTCTGGAGCTTTGATTCACTGCTATTCAGCTGTTTCCTTTTCACTTGGTTGTTTGATCACTTGGGGCCTCGTTAGAACCTAAGGAGCAAGTGAGTTGACCGGGCCATCCCAGGGCTGACGCATGTGGCGGGTGGCCATTTTGGTAGGCAGTCAGCCATTTTGGATTGGAGGAAGGGCCATTTTCGGGCCTCACAGCTATCGCAGCTCACCTGGCCCATATAACAGACAGCACCTTTTCAGGGGAAGCTTTCAGCACCCCTTGTGTCTGCCCTGTTTCAAGCATGGAAGACCTCACTGGTCTGGAAGAAGCTCAAGCCCCAGGGAGGAAAAGAAAACGACAGAGAGGCCAATCAGCTCAAAGAGAAGCTGCTGCAAAGATCAAAGCCAAGGCCCTGGCACCAAAAAAGACTTCCAAATCTGAGCTCAGTGCTGAGAAGAAAAGGCATGCTGCTTAGGAAAAGCAGTTTGCAAAAACACTGGGGCAGATGAGAACCCAGATCCAACAGGCTTCTCAGGCGGGGGAAGTGCAGGTTTGCCCAGAAGTTTCAACCTGGGCAGGGGAGGCTGAATCAAGCTCAACTAGCTATCTTTTAAATTCGTCTCCAGAGAGGGGGGAGGTAGAAGTGTTACCCGAGGATTTAAGCAGGTCTGGTCCCAACAGACAGGCTTCCTGGGGCCCCACTAGTGGCAGACCTGAGGATATCAGAGACATGGTCTAGGTAGACATCAGGCAGGGCCTGGCGAAGGGGTTTCAGCATTTCCTCCGTCCTTTAAGGGGAGGTCAATATCTGGATCCTGGCTTCCCCCAAGGGGTTCCCCCAGCTCTGAGGGGATTTTCCAGGCAGCATCAGTACACTTACCCATCTTCTCAATCAGATTGGGGTGAGTATGAGGAAAAGGATTACACTAACCACTCTGAACACAGTCGCTCCTCCATGTCAGAGGAGGAGGAGGGGGAGATGAGGGATCCCAACTTATCTGTGGAGGAGGGGATTAGATCTGATCCAAATCCAACAGCTGCAGTTTTTAAATCTGCTCTCTTCAAACCGCTTCTACAAAAGGCCCTGGTCACAGCCCAATTAAGTCTGGGAGAGATGGCTCTAGAACCACAGGTGACTTCTTACAGCCACAGGGATTTGCTTTTCTCAAAGCCAGTGGTCCATACAGAGGCCTCCCTTCACCTCTGTTATTTCTGGATTTGGTCAAGGAACAGTGTGCCTTTCCAGGAACAGGGCCTCGGCCTTCGTCACATTACAGGTATTTTTATAACGTGGGCCCTACCTTAGCTAATGCTCTCCTGGTTCCAGCTATGGATGCCCTAGTTGTTGCCTCGTTCTCAATATCGGGCACCCCCACTGAGCCAGAGGATATCCTCAAGGCTGAAGACAAAAGGTCAGAGCAAACGCTCAAGCGCTCCCACCAGTCAGCTGCTAGGGGGGGGATCCGGGCTTCCACAGCAGCCTCCTTTTTCACAAGGGCATCTCTGATGGCTGCACCAACTGCAGGACCTGCTTCCTACCACCGATTTTAGGTCACACCAGGACCTCAATAAAATCATCGCAGTGGCAGAATTCACAGCAGACACTATGCTGAATTTGGCCAAATTTGCATCAAGGGCTATGGCCTCATCAGTGGCAGCTAGGAGGCTGCTTTGGCTGCGTAATTGGCAATCTGATTCCCGCCGAAAGTGGAAGCTGGCATCCGCTCCATGCACCAGAGACAAACTGCTTGGCGATGCTCTGGAACCATATTTGGTAGAAACCAGAGATGAGAAAGGTTCTCTACTGAGCAGGGAAGAAGTCAAGAGTACCGTCCCGTTCCTTACTACAGACCTTCTTCCTTCCACTCTGAGCCTTCTGCTTGTTTCTCCCAGGGTCAGAGAACATTTCCCTCTCATCAGAAATATTGTCCTGAGGTGGTAGGTAGACAACAGCAGGCCTCGGGTAAACGGCCCTTTCGAGAAGGAGGAGGTTGTTCTTTCCAGCGCTTGAAATGACTGCCCTTCCTCCCCTCCCATTGGAGGTCATTTGGCATTTTTCGCCTCCAGATGGGAGGAGTCGACATCGGATGCCGGATACTCAGAACGGTGAGGTCAGGCCTTCAACTGGAGTTCCTCTCTCCACCCCCCAAAATTTTTTCTCTCCTATCCAATATCCAGGAATAGTTCAAGACGGGCCCTGATGGAATTGGCCATTCAACACCTTGTGGACATCAGAGCCATTCAGCCGGTTCCAGTGGATCAACAGGGGTTAGGTTTTTACTCTCACCTCTTTGTGATCCCAAAGGCCTCAGGGTGGGGGGGGATTGCGAGCCATTCTTGACCTCAAAGTTTTGAACAGATTCATCCCCTATGGGCGTTTTAAGATGCAGACCTTGCATTCAATTCTAGACAACATTTGGGAGGGCGATCTCTCTTCAGTAGACCTCACAGAGGCATACCTCCACATACTTATCTGGCCCCATCACCAGCAGTTTCTTCATTTTTGTTACCAGAACAAACATTTCCAGTACCAGGCTCTTCCCTTTGGGCTTTCTTTGGCCCCCAGAGTCTTCATCAAGATCCTGACAGCATTGGTAGCTTCACTTTGAGCGATCCCGGTGAGGGTCCAGTGCTATCTGGATGACATCCTGATCCAGTCAACATCGCTGCAATCCACCTATTGTAACCTCCACATCATGCTGCAATTCCTGCAAGACCACGGTTTTTCTATCAACTTCAAGAAAAGCCATTTTTCTCCAACGACCAGTTTGCTCCATCTTGGGGCAGTCATCGATACAATCTGCGAGATTTTTCTTTCTCTGGAGTGCAGGGAGAGTTTCAACGAATTCATCGTTCAGACCTCAGATTCAAGGTCGGCGTGCAGTTCCCTTGGCACACCTGTCCAAGCTGCTAGGGAAAATGATTTCCTGCATTGGAATTTTCCTGTGGGCCCTCCTTCTTGCCAATATCCTTCAATGGTTCCTGCTGCCTTTTCAATGAACAGGAACCAGCCACTCTTCCACTAAGATTCAGATAATTCCTTCGATCCCTCAGGTGGTGGCCATCCCTGGCTGTCTGGAAGGGTCACCCTTTCAAGGAGTCCATCAGACTCCTGCTCACCACAGATGCCAGCCTCCAGGGCTGGGGGGCCCTTCTGGATGGTGAGATAGCCCAGGGGAGCTGGTCCCAGTAGACAGGGCTCCCCCATTAATTGGTTAGAGTTCAGGGCCATCTTCCTAGCCCTGAAGCATTTTTGGAACAGGGTGGCAGGTCGTCATGTGCTTGTCATGACCGACAATGTGGCCGCAAAGGCACATGTCAACAGGCAGGGGACTGCGTCCAGGGCCCTGATGAGGGAAGCAGAATGCCTGAGGCAATGGGCAGAGACTCACCTTCTTTCCATCAGGGCGGACCACATTTTGGGGGTCGACAACACCCATGCTGACTGGCTGAGTCGGTGCAGAGTCGACCAGTCAGAGTGGAGTCTCCATCTGTCCTTGTTCCTGGAGCTGTCCTACAAGTTCGGGACCCTGGCAGCAGACTTCTTTGCCTCTCCTCAAAACGTTCACGTAAGTAGATTCTTCACCAGGTACCTGACCCAGGGAGCAGAGGGGACCAATGGAGGATTTACTCCCATCAAGGAGCCTTACCCCACGCGGACCCTCAGTGGTTTCACTTAGCCATCTGGCGCATGAGTGGCAATCTCGGAAGGACTCTGACTTGCCTGACAGGGTGATAGAGACCATCTAGGCTTCCCAAAGGCCTTCCACTACTCTCATATATGATGTGATCTGCAAGGTTTTCTGTACTTGGTGTTCCAAGTCGGCTCGGAATCCCCCATATGTATCCATCGCAGATGTACTTACGTTCCTCCAGGATGGGTTAGATCAGGGGTTAGCACCTAACGCTCTTCGCCGTGAGGTGGCGGCTCTTTCTGTATTGTCCTGGGAGAGATTCTCTTCCTTGTCCCATCATCCATCTGTCCACAGATTCCTGAAGGGGGCTGCTAATCTCTGCCCCCCTGTGGTCCATAGGTACCCCACTTGGGATCTCCCTAAGCTTTTACAGGCCCTTACAGATTGGCCATTTGAACCTCTTAATTCAGTGTCCCTTCAATTTCTGACCCTCAAGGTAGTTTTTCTAGTGGCCATCATATCTGCCAGGAGGGTGTCAGAACTAGCGGCCCTCTCAGTTCAACAGGACCTGTGTATTTTCCATGAGAATAGGGTGATTCTCAGACTGGACCCTATGTTTGTTCCTAAAGTGGACTCTTGGTTCCATCATGCACAAGACATTGTATTGCCTGACTTTTGCTCCAAGCTTTGTCATGATATAGAGCGCAAATGTCATACATTGGATGTGATGTGGGCTCTCCATATTTACATGAAATGTACTGCAGCCTTTAGAAAATCTGGAGCGATGTTCATCTCTTTCCATCCCTCATCTTTGGGGAGTAAGACTTCCTCATCTACCATTAGTAGATGGATTAGAACTTGTATCGTTAAAGCCTACCAATCCTCGTCCCTGCTGGTACCCAAGAACGTTACGGCTAGCTCCACTAGAAGTGTGGCTACTTCCGCCACCCGGACCACTCAAACGTCGCTTGAAGAAATCTGCAAGGCAGCTACCTGGGTGTCCCCGTCACTGTTTATATACCACTATTGCCTAGACTCCATTTGCCTCCCCTGAGGCAGCGTTTGGTCAGCAGGTCTTAAAGAAAGTTGTCCTACAGTGGGAATAAGGGGACCAGACAAGGCCCTTGGTAAGTCCCATCCTGGACTCTCGTCACAGCGTGGATGAGAATGGGCATTGGTATAATTACCTGAGAATGCCCTTTCTATCTACGCTACAAGAGAGTCCAGCCCCACCCTTTGGCATCTGGTCCGGGGGGAGTGATTACATTGTTGTATTTTATCTTCCAGATGTACATTATATCTATCACACAATCTTTGCCTAAAAGCTGGGGAGCCAGCTGGGGCTAGCCTTTTTATATAGTGGCAGACTCAGCTTGATGACATCACAGGGAAGAGTCATACCCATCCTGGACTCTTGCAGCGTAGATAGAAAGGACGTTCTCAGGTAATTATAGCAACACCCATTTTGTTTCTATGAAATTGGTAACTGATTAACATGAAGTTTGCCCATAGATATGAAGAAAAAGATAAAGGCTGAATTAATGCTCAGATGAAAGTAGAGTATTTCTGAATTACACCACTGAGGATTTTAATTAGAAAATACAGGAACTGCACACATGTATGGGTGGTTATATTGAGGGAATTGTGAATTTCCATGACGTTCTGTTTAGTTGAGAACTGAACAGCCTTCATATCAAATAATATGGCTCAAATACTTATGCACACTATATTGGGACAAATGTGTTAATTAAAATTATAATAATTTACTTAGTTAAAATTTCCAGAAAGTCTTTCAATTTAAATTTGTATCAAAAACTTATATATAGTAATGTATAGTCGTGTGCTTTTTCAATCTGAGATGTAAACTATTTTTTTTCAAATATATTTTACTATAAAAATTGGAGTTGAATGTTTCTATATCAATTGTAAGAGATGCAAATGAAGCTATCTTCAAATGAAGCTATCTCAAATGTTGCAAAGCTATTTCCTCATTTCTGACTTCTGAATTGAGAAAAAAAATGAATAACTTGACCTTGATGCAAAGTTTGATTTTTTTAAAATCAAGTGCAGTTAAAAGCTATTTCTATTAAAATTACAGGTTATTTTTATATCTGCGTTTTGTTTGGCATGTATCCTTTTAGAAGCCCATTGACTTATAAAACATGTACCAGTGCTTCAGTAGAATCATGATTCAATAATTGCAGCATCTCTTGAAATCCTGTACTGTAGTTATAGTAAAGAAGGCAAGGCAAAATCCACTATAGAATATAGATGCACATATTTTCCTACAAGGTGACATATTAGAATGTTCTCAAGCTGCAACAAATATGCTTGTGCCTCCATAAAAAATAACAAGCTCTATAGCATAAGTTTACATGTATTCCAACTATTCCCTAGATTTATAAGCTATTTTATTATTTATTATGCTTTAGAGAATATATGCATCCAGAGCAATGTTTTTTTTTTCATGTTAGAAGTTTATGTATGGTAATAGACTTCATATCATTCCTTGATTAGAGCTGTATGGTAATAGACTTCATATCATTCCTTGATTAGAGCTGCTTTGAATTTCTGTGAGAAAAGTAAGATATAAATCTGAGAAATAAAAGTAGTAGTGAGTGTTAAATGTTGAAGTTTTTTAAAAATCACATTGCTTCAACATTAGAAAATATTTTCTTAACTCTCTGCCCTTTAGTATCTGTTCAGAACTGCTTCAGGTAATTTTCTACATGTTCAATACTAAATAAGTGAATTAAATTGCACTTTAACCAAAGTATTATTTGGTAGAATGGATCTGACTTTCAAATCACAAATCTATGTCTTTAAAACTGTGGTTCTTTCATTTGGGATTGTGCTTATCCCAGACCCAATATATTAGCAAATAAGATCCACTACCAAAGTCACTCATATCTGTTTTTTTATCAGCCAGCATGCTGGGAAATTCAGGGATTTGAAGTCCATAAATCTTGAAATTGCTGAGATTTGGGAAATATTGATCTAAAGTAATTTATGTATATAGTTTACACCCAAAGTGCATAGATGAATGGCCTGCCTCCAGAAGTTGTAGGTACTCGAACACTGGCGGTTTTTAAGAAGAGATTGGACAACTATTTGTCTGAAATGGTATGGGGTTTCCTGCTTAAACAGAGGGTTGGACTATACCTTTTATCAGAAAGTCCTTTCCAACTCTGTTATTCTGTTCTGCTCTAGTTGTCCAGAGCTGATCAAAAGATATTAGAATGTTGAAAATATTATTTATAAGCCAAACAATCTGTAAGTATAACTACCTTCCCCAATCCCCCAAGTAAGCAGCAAAACAATTTTAGAAAGCCTATGCACAATTCAGTTTGCAACTGAAAATTCTTGACAAACTACCCTGGGATAACCTCTAGACAGGAAAAATTATAGTGATGCTTCCAAGAGGAATCCCCTATTTCAGCATGAGCTCAACATGTGCTAGAGAAAAGCAATAACTTTACAGTTAGTCTTAAAACATGGGGATACATATAGAGACAGAACTTAAGATAATAATGACTTGGCCTCTAAGGGATCATAAATTAACACCTTGACCTTTGAAAGTCAGTCAGTAAATTTTATATAAACAATTAATGCAATATAAACTAAATTTTATTTCTTAAAAAGATGTCTGTTGCTTATACTTGAAACTATTTTTTAAGACAACCACAGTGGAGTCTGGAGACATGAATCCAGACAATTTGAATCTAAGTTTGTCTTCTCTAAAAAAAAGCTGAAGGTGATAAATGGCTCTCAATGCTAATGCTGTTGCCTGACTTTCAGGAGACAATAACTAGTCCACAATTCTTCAGAGTTTTATTTTTAGAGCATGTGCTCTTGCAGTGACAAAGGAGAATTGTACCTCCTTCCTTTGACAAAAACTGTTTTAGTAATAGAAATTGGTTTTTACAGAAATAATTTGGACTATCAAAATTACACATAATGGTACTGGGTTTCTATCTTAATTTAGATACTATGGTATTATTATAAAAATTGTGTTATGATTAGTATGTAAAATCTTTGACGAGGGTAACATGAATGTTTGTCCATAGAAATGAGAGGAAGGAGGGGGAAGCACAGTTGCTTTGAAGACATTGGAATTCTTGATGGCTCATACTAGTAAAGACAACTCAATGAGAGGAAATATTAAGCAAAATATCTTAGAAATACCTTTAAAAATTGCTCCCCAAAATACATGGTGCCAGACCTCAACGGAACACTTGAACTACCCGGTTTTTAACTTTTATCAGAAAGTAGATAATGTTGGAATCCCCATTGCAGAAGAAATAAACCTTTCAGGCTTTGGCCTTGCAACATCTTGAAAATGGGGGACAACCAGCTGTGTTTCCCAGCACAATCAAGCAGTTAGGCTGACTTTATTGGAGAGATGTGATACTGTAGGTAACTCAGTGCTAAGCCGTAAAGGATTGTACTGTATAGGTTAAAACCAGCACTTTGATTAACTTCTGCACTGATATTTAGCTGTTGTCCAGTTTCCGTTAGACTAATAATTGCTTTAATAACACCTTGGGTGCCAATTAAACAATAAATCCAATATATCTAATAAACATGTTCTTTGAGGAATCTACCTGCCTCAGAGTTCTGCTTTTGATGGGTGGGTTACTCGGAACTGTGACAGTTCTTTTGTTAAAGCTTAGTAAAATCTACAGAGAATCCTTAAATTACAATTCCAACTGGGACTGGAATTTTGGTTTGTAGTTTGTGATGGTTTTTTTGCTGGAAACCAGCAAAAAGCATCACAGATCATGGTCATGTGAATGCAGGATGCTGTAACCAGTTGTAAATGTGAGCTAGTTTCCAAGACCGTGAAATGTAGTCAGGTGACTATGAATTGGGGTAGCAGAACATTTTACATGGCCAGAAGGGCTTCTGCAGGCTGTAAAACAAACTTTCAGAGGCCATCATAATTAAAAACAGTTGTTCAAATTGAGAACTACCTGTAATAGAAAATCATTAGTGATAAAATTGTGAGAAGTACATTTTACCATTTTTCCCATTCTGAATCTTTTAGCCAGCTAAAAACTTTATAAAATTAGATTTTGACTCTTGACATATTACAGTCTCTAAAAACAACAGCTGCATTGTTGAGCACCTACTTGATTTTTAACTTAGCCAGTACATTTCCAAGAAAAGCAATTGTTCCATTTCTCTCCTTGAATTCACTCTTAAAAGGATACTAAATGTTTTTCTAAATCCAAATGAGGTACCTTATGTTCTTCATCACACTTCATTTGTTTAATTATTTTTAATCTTAACAGTGAAAGCAGTTGTGTTAAATCAGTTTGTCAGCTCATTAATCATTTAGTATAAAAACTTGGTCTATCCTGTTTCATACCAAATTCTACAGTAGTCTGTATTTTTCAAGGACAGTTTTAAAAATATCTGATAATCATTGTATTTCCAGGAATATTAGATCACTAATAGGGCAATTAAAACAATTTAAATGTAATAGAAGTATTTGAAATATAAAGATAAAATATTGAAAAATACTAGATGAGTAGCACATTACAGTTGATTTACATATTACTTTTAAAGTTTTTGGATCTTGTTCAGTTTTAGTCACAACTAGGGTGTTTCTGGCTTTGTAGAAAAACAGATGTTGCTATGGTTAGATCATGATGTCACTCTTCAAAAAGTATTTGCTTCTGTTCATACACTAAAAACTCCCTGACATCTTACAAATATATGACATTTAAATTATGTAGCTCTATAATTATTAAAAATACATTTTACTAAATTAAACATTTTTTCTAGCACTGATATAGAAAAGGACTTTGAATTTGTCACTTCTTTGGGAGAGTCAATGAAAATAGTTTGGTTTAATAACTTCAGTTTTGGTCCAGTGGGCAAATCCTATGAAAATTACAGTCATTTTGAAATGATCATCAAAACAAATTTATCAAAATAATAGGCATTCTATTACACACACACACACACACACACACACACAGTATATCTATCTTCCAACTTTCCTCTGGGATCTTAGTGGGGCTCATGTCGTATTATCAGTGTTATCTTCACAACAGCAACCCACAACAATAAAATAGAGGTTCGTGGATGGAGGATTATAGCAAGATACAAGACGAACTCATAAACAGTACCACTGAACTTAAAACTAAACTGAAGATCTGGTCTTTCAAGGAAGGGCAGCCCACTTCAGTCAGGAATAGGGATGACGAACCTGAAGTCTTCTGCTTGAAAAGTTATTTGATCTTGGTTGGAATCTAACTTTAGTCAAAGGAAATTTCTGGAGCTTCAAAAGCTACACTTGCTAGGCATCTCCTGTCAAGAACATTATGGAAAAGTGTAATTGGATATAATTAGCATATTAATGGTACTGTACCCTGAATATCTGGATATCTTCCCACCACAGTTTCCATATAGATGTTAAATAGCATTGGGGAGATTACTGAAACTTGTGGCTCAACTGGGATCTTGAACACTCTGTTCCTATTACTATTGACTGGATTTCAAGAAGAAGTGAAACCAATTCTAAAACAGTATCCCCATGCAATAATGAGGGGGAAATATTGTTGCTTTGTTGTCTTGAACATCATATTATAGATCTGAATCAAAGGTCATACCTGTATTTGATCATCTTAATTTCGCATTTTAAGCTTGAGGAAATATGTTTTGCATGTGTTTTATGTTATTTAATGTCCCATTCAATCTCTGTAATGTATTGTAATAGTTTAGTTAATAGAAAAATAAAAATATTTATGCATGTTGTTCATATGCAATATTCATATTATTAGACATCTTGATTTGAAGGAACAAAGCTGAACCTTTTCCTAGGCTCACATAACTGCAGCTGCCTGATCCTGAAGAAAAAAAATGTCTTTGCTTGGAGGAAGTGATGATATATGCAGTGTGAGCATTCCTGTATGCTCCAAATCAACTTTTCCTCTTTGAGTCATTGCACAGCTTGAATACTGAAATGGCTCACATAGAACATTAGTATACATTACTAATTACATTATTAGTATACATTTGACCATATTTAAACAATGCTTCTTTTCTTCTCTTACATCCCTTCTAAATCTTTCAGAATTTATTATAGTTCTTTTTGCAATGCCTAAAGCATTAGTTAAACTGGAATTACTCCTATGCATGTTTTATATTGTGACAGAGCAACTACAATCTCAGTTTTTGATTGAATTGTTTAGCAGACATCATAATTGTAATATGTAAAAATAATATATCTTGTACATTTGTTTATTAATGTATCCAAAAGTTTTGCATTTCAGGAACTGAATATAGAATATAACTCTTTAATGAAAATTGATTAATTGGTTATGTGCCATCAAGTCAGAAAGCAGACTGATAGATTTTCTCTGTGATAATCTATCCCTAGCCTGGTCCTGTAAGTCTTCCAATAGTATACCCATTGCTGTGCAATCAAGTCTTATCCACCATCATTCTCTTGTCTTTCCTTCTACCTTTTCCAGGATTAGAGACTTCTCCAGAGAGCTAGGTCTTTGTATAATGTGTCTGAAGTAGGATAATTTGAGCCTGATCATTTGTGTCTTGAGTGAGATTAATGACAACAGTCAGTAGAAATTGACAAATGGATCAAAATAGTCAATAGATTTACTCTTGATCTTTTGATAAAATGGTTCTTTTAAATAGAGTAAAGATAGTCTATTTTTAAAGCATTTGTAAAGAGCAATTTGTTGCCTATCTAGTGCCCATAATCCATATTGATACACAATGTAGAAAAAAATTCAAGTTGCAAAGAATCCTTGAATGTTATAGCATTCTAAGTTACACTTGAAATTTGTTGTTCATGAAACCAATCTACTTCAAAGGTTAGTATCATTCTAACACAGGGGTTGCCAATCTTTTGGACTTCAGGGACCACCAAACTCATACTTTTAAATCCTGAAGACCACTAATGTGATTTTTTTTAAAAAAGATAATCGATTTAATATAAAAATATTTTATAGTAAATATAAATTTAATATTAAAATTTATATATATATGTGTGTGTGTGTGTGTGTGTGTGAAATTTTTGTGGGTATTTATATGTATGGTATTCAACTTTGTACGGGTATTTTCCCATGTCATTATAGTTGTGCTTTTAAAGTTGTAGCGGCGTTTTGGCAGAATCTCATCTGCCATCATCAAGCTTGTATATTGTGTTCATCTGTGAGTCAGGCTTTCACAGCCATTTCTGTTTTAAATTTGGTGCTAGCCTACTGCTGTGTTAGAATGGTTTTTTCTTCATCCTGATTGGATGAAACCTAGCTTCCTAATAAATGATAGCCATCCGTTTACCCAAAGCCAAGCTGCACTAAAAGCCTCCAGTGCAGGAAACACAACTTTGCCAGCCAGTCAGGACAAAAAAAATGCTACAGAACAGACAGAAGATATTAGAAACACCAATCAAGCAGAACACAGCAAACTCCAAGATCAAGACTCCCAACCAATCAGGATGAAGGAAAAAAACCATTCTAACACAGCAGTAGGCTAGCACCAAATTTAAAACAGAAACGGCTGCGAAAGCCTGACACGCAAACGAATACAATACACAAGCCTGATGATGGCAGATGAGATTCTGCCGTAACGTCGCTAGAACTTTAAAAGCACAGCTATAATGACATGGGAAAATACCCGAACAAAGCTTGAATACTCTATCTATCTATCTATCTATCTATCTATCTATCTATCTATCTATCTATCTATCTATCTATCTATCTTTATAACAAAAATACAACAAGATAAGCAGAGCCCCCCCCCCCAAAAAAAAATCTGGTCTATCATTTCATATCTTCCCCCAAGTCAGAAGAAACCTCTCCCTCCTTTGCCAGGTGTGGCTGCCTAAAGTTGGGGGAGGGAAGAGGGCTGGGCTGGAACCCCCCGGTCTTTAAAGCCTGACTTGCTTGTCCAGTACTGCCACCTCCTCCTCCAGCACCACCTTCTCTGAGTAGGGCAGTTATGAACTAATCAAGTGACTAATACTCCAGCTGCTCTCTTTCCCATGGTAAAACCTGGCATGTGGAGAAAGGAGCTGGCAGCTGCTGCTTGGTCCCGCGGGTGAGGTGAAGTCATCCCGGTCCCAGTTAAGACATACCAGTCACAAATCCAGAGTTCAAGCCAAGAGGGGTCACATCCCCCTGCTGGGGAAAAGTGGCATGCGCAGGCACGGGCGTGCACAGTTCAGCTCAGTGGACAACCTCCACTCTGGAGGCTGACGAGCCACATGCTGAAGACCAGGTGGCTGGTGGGAAGGTGGGGCAACGGGTGATACTGGCAGTGGATGGACTCACACGTGCAGGAGATCTTGGCATCAGCCTGGCCTGCAAGGAAGTGGGGGGAAAGAAACCTCTGAATTGGTGTTACCTCCTGGCTCTTGCCTCCGTGCATCGAGGAGGTTGAGTACCTGCCAGCAATGTCCTTAGGGGAAGATGTTTGCAAGGGGAGGCTCGACCCCCTCCCCTCAGGAGTTTCTCTTCCTCCTTGTCAGAAGTGCTTACACACAAAGTGCTCACTGCCCCTCTGGTCCCCGACAAGCTGTGTTCTTCCTGCTGAGAGTGTGAGCGCTTCTGGTGAAGAGGAAGTCGAGCCTCCCCCTCACAACATCTTCACCTGAGAGCATCATTGATAGCCGCTTCCTTGGCTCAGGAGGTCCACGCTCTTCCCGCTGTTGCTCGGCCTTGATGCGCTGAAGCAGGAGGCAGCAGCCATGACGCGGGTTTGCTAAGGAGACTGCAGGATATCCCCACCTCAGTAGGCTGCGGCCCACCAAAATTTTCTCACGGACCACCAATGAGCCCTAGCCCAACGGTTGGCAACCACTGTTCTAACACACTAGTTAGATTTCAGGGCTGCAGATTTATTCATCTCAGATAGGCAATGATGTAGCAGTCTAAATTTTCAGACTTTTTATTATGGAAAGCACTAATTAAAACTTCTGCCTCAAAACTTTTATATATATTTAGAGCTTTATTGTACAAATAATAGGCCATTAATTCATATTTGCAAGCAACTCATATAGTCCAGATATTAATTTATTATCTAATTGCTCTTTGTGAACCAGCACAAATAGAAATTGCTGAACAGAAGTTATTCACAGCTTTAACAGTAGTTATTTTCTTTTGATTCTTTTCAATGATTTAATAATGTACATATTTATATGAATGACTGCTCAGGATATTTGAATTGTGCAGTTTGTTTTTAGTTGATCAATTAGGAGGCAAAGTATAATACTATTTCCATTATTGAAATCTTTGTTCATATTCAGTACATGAATGTTTTGCTTAAATGCTTTAAATGCATTTAAAGTGCATTTCTTGAAATACAATATTAGATTATATCAATTTACATATCATTTCTGGTTTTAATTATAAACCCAAAATACATTTAAAATTAGACCTTATTTATTGCTCTGTTTGTTTTAAGTTGTTTTTCTCCTTTTTCATATAATAGTACTGTTTCCCCTTTCATATAACTGTTGGCCATTTGCATTTGCACCTTAGGAAGAGTTTAAACTTTGCTTTATTGTAAGAGAAATTTTGGGGAGACTCAGTAGTTTTGTAGTAATTTTGGTTTTTCTGTTGTGATTTTATTTTTGTTCCTTCCTTGATTTGAAAAAAATAACTAGTAAAACTTGAAATTGTCCTGCTGTTTAGTGTGAGCTAATTGAACTCTGCCTTTTCTTTCTTTGCTGGTCAAGGAAATGTCAATATAGTGAGCTATTTCAGCAGTAGTATCTGTGCAAAAGGCACTAATGAATACACCAGATTCAGATTTAATCTTCTACCCTGATTCTCAAATTATTAATAAAATGTGCTTTGTTCGTGTACATGCATTACTTAATGACTTACAGACAAATACAAACATCCTGGTACAAAGGCCAAGTCTTAATTTCCCTTTTAAGAGAATATGCTTTTTTACTAGTGCTTCAATATGTGGAAAGCATTTTGCCCGCATTTTCTGCTGAATAAAGTAAATCTAATATGTATACATTAATTTTATTTTAACAGACGTTTAACCATCCAGGCAAGGAGAAGTAGATAGTCATGTTACAGAGAAAATCAGATTTGCATTTAAGAAACTTATTTTCATAATATGCTTTTGCTGGTCATAAGACAAAATGGTTGTTCAGGACAGAATAGCTATTTTACTGTATTAGGAGTAGTAAAATACTTGAATTTCTGAGATTTAATCATACAATCTTATTATACGACTTCTAGCTTTAATTTAATTTTAGCTATGATGATGAGAGAAAAACCTTTTATTTAGAAAGAAAAAGCAAAAAGAAAGGTAGAATATCATGTATTCAAATAATTACATACTGAAAATGTGAATACTGTATGAAGCAGCCAATGTGAATATATCCCTTTTCTATGCATTTCATGTTTTGTAATAGGCCTATTATGACATGATAGAATAAATAGAAAAGCAGATACACTCTGAAATTGTTTTTTGGTAATAGATTAATAGAATTCTACAGAACTATCAAACTTCTTTTCAACCCACTTGAGTTCATACTGTGGATATAATAGATTATTATAAGGTATCTGCTCCTAAGCATAGACATGCCAGACTTGGAGAGTTATAACATTTAAGAAAGTTAAATCAACCCTGTAATTTTGTTACTGAAAGGAAATTTATAAAAATGTATTGGGTATTTTGTTCTTTTCTGAGCAAGTAATTTATTCTGACTTAAGAAGCTAATTATCTTTATTCATTAAAAAACAGGGACAAAAGTTTGTGTTATTCATGATCATTTCATTTAGCTTCCTAGTGAGGAAAAATACAAAGTGTAGAGCGACAACCCATGCCCAACTTCTATTTATAAATTTGTTGAATATTAATTAACAGCAAAAGCTTGTTTGTACATTTGAAGAAAACTCTGCAGGAAAGCTGTGCTTTAAAAGTGGCTGGCCCAATGTTTTTCTAGGCTTCTAAGCTAGTTTTTGAAATCATTGACCCAGATAGCTGATCAAAGTTTTTGCTCTGCTGTCTCTTACCTTCTCAGCTTATTCTATTCTTTAAACTTCTGTATTAATAACTATGAAGAATTTTTAAGATCTCCTCTTTTTTCCCCTTGCACCAGGTCCAGCAAGACAATGAATCTGTGTTCCAAATGCTTTGCTGGTAAGTGCAGTGTAAAATTGGCTTTGAGGATTTTTTTTAATCTCCCTTAAAATAATCAGTCAGTTGGAAACAATTCCTTTGGAGTTTACAGGTGATTATCTGTTTCTTATCTGTTGCATGAAACCAGCTTTCTCCTCACCTGGTGCTTCATTTGTTTGCTCAAGTTTCTTGAAACAGTCCCCAATGTGTATAAAAAAGCCACTTCTGCACAGGGGCCAATCAAGCCTTCATTCACTGAAGATTATAGAAATTGGAATGTCCTTGTCAACTTCTGGCATACCTAGTTTAGTGTTCATTTTATTATTTTAGAAGTTTAAACTCAGTAAGGCAGACTTTAATTACACTCATTAACACTAATGTTTATGGTGGGGCTGCTGCAGTAAGTAGAGGAATATTTTTCTCTCATAAATAGACTTATTCATAGTTTCATCTCCTGCCTCCTACAATTTTGTTTTAAATTCTTGTATATATAAGGCGTTTTTGACCTTCTGTTTTGGGGTCTCATTAAGTAGTTACTGTTTTACTATCTTATATATGGTGAACAAACAATATATAAACATTTCAGGTGTGCAGCTCTGTAGTAGTTCTAGATTTTTCTAAATCCACTACCCTGGACTATTCATAGCAGAGATTTTTAGTTAGAATTTATGACCTTCAGCAATATAAGCCTACAATTAATGAAAATAGTTTTTAAAATGCTGTGATGTTATATGGATTTGATTGTCCATTATGATTTTTACAATGTTACTACATATTTAAAGCAAGACTATATAATTTTTTGTTATTCTTGGATGGGTGACCATTTGATTTGTGGATAGGATCAGGATTGAGTTAGCTAAGCATAAATTTACTTCATTTACTTTGTTTACATTTAAGTAAGTTCTAATCTGAGTACTGCTAATATGGTTATCATATGAGTTTAATAATTTTTCCCATCTGTTATGTTAAACTGCAATTCAGCAAAGAGGCCATATGCTAATCTTGGACTGCAGAATATGCTACCATTTTTAGAACAAAAAGATAAATGGCAGATTCTAAGGATTATTTTTTTAAAAATTAATAGTGAGCAAATAGAGCCAGTTTGGTGTAGAGGTATAGATTCAGGCTAGAAACCAGGAGACTGAGTTCTAGTCCTGCCTTGGGCACAAAGCCAGGTAGGTGACCTTGGGCCAGTCACTTTATCTTAGCCCTAGTAAGGAGACAGGCAAAAAAACACTTCTGAAAAACCTTGTCAAAAATACTTTAAGGACTTATCCAAGCAGTCTCCAAGAATGGGACACAATTGAATGGAAGCAAAAAGGGAGAAAATTCTTTTAATATATGCATATGTGCTAAAATAAAAAACAAATCACAGGAAACTTGCATAAGGTAAATAGTGTTTGCCAGTGTTAAAATTAATTAAGATGTTTATTTTAATGAACTATTATAACATAAATTCTGAAAATAAAGCCAACCATCATTCAGAAACTTACATTAAGTTGTTTCAAAATGCTTTTGAAGGATTGAGCAGTGAGCTAATAGATTAAATTTCTGGCTGTGATGTGAAATTGAAATTGTCTGTTGATAGATTTAGATTCTAAGTATTAGACAATATATGCTAGAGTAATTGACTTTTCCAAACTTTGAGGCTCTTGTTAAGGACTTTGTACAGATACTAGAGATAGCCCTCAACTGACATCTTTTTGTTTAGTGACCATTCAAAGTTACAGTGGCACTGAAAAAGTGACTTACGACCAGTCCTCACACTTATGACCCCAGCATCACCATAGTCATGTAATCAAAATTCAGGTGCTTGGCAACCAGCATGTATGTAGGATGATTGCAGTATCTGGGCTTATGTGATTGCCATTTGCAACCTCCAGCTGGCATCTCACAAAGTCAAGTGGAAAAGCTGGATTCTCTTAAAACAACCATGTGATTTACTTAACCAATGCTTAACAATTGTGGCAAATATGCTCATAAAATCCAGCATGATTCACTTAATAACCACCTTGCTTAGCAGCAGAAATTCTTGTCCCAAATGTGGTCATATGTTGAAGATTACCTATACAGTGTATTGGTTGCTTAGTTTCCCACTTATTCAGTAAATATATATATTTATTACCAGATTATTTAGGGTACGTTGCTATTAAAATGTGTCTTCTGTAAATAGCTCTTAAAAACTATTTTTATTGGTTAAATGTGGTTATTTAATCTTGCCAGATTGAGTGTTAAATGCCAAAGAAATGTACATTTTGCTGAACATGGTGGAAGTTACCTGGATGCAAACTGTTCTCATTTATTATCAGATCATTAGTAGAAGAGAGAAAGGGAGAGGGATAGGGGGAGAGAGAGAGAGAGAGAGAGAGAGAGGGCGTTCTGGAATGATAGAAATTGGTAAATATGATCTTGGTATCAGATGTACTTAAACAATTGCATATCTTATCTTAATATGCTTCCATATTTATTAATGTATGAAGAATACCTAAGTATTTTTTATCTTGACTTTATTTTCTTTTTCTTTCTAGAAAAAAGAAATCCACACAACGAAAAAGGTTAGTAAATGATAAAATTAGTTAACTTTACCCATATCGTTTGCATAAACTAATTGCTTTTGCTCACATAGAAATATATAGGGGTATGGAATATTTGGATCCAATGCAAAGGTGTTTTGAATCTAGTATGGGTCTCTTTCGTTACCGTTTTGTTGTTGCTTTGAATCCAAATTCTGCACATGTCTAGAAATAAGGAACCAAATGTAATAATTATGTGACATTTTGGATTTTCAGAATATATAAAAATATTGTTTAGGTATTGATATAATCGTATTTCTTTCAACTAAAACTTTACAAAGATTTATTATGGTTGCCCTATAGTTACAAGAAAAAAATGTCACCATGTTATAAGACCACATTTTAATGATAATTTTGGATAATTCAGAAAAAAACATCAATATGCTTAAAATTTAGTAAATAAGTGGCTAAAGAATCAAATGCTGCTTTATAGGGACAATCTTCTGAAAATAATGGGAGATCAGAGGCCTTATCTCAAATAAAAGATAGATTTTTAAATCCCTTCATACTGAAATATGCAAAATCTAAGATGCCCCAAATTATTAAGCTATTGAGAATGTTAAGTCAATGCATTACTTTTCTTTGCATAACTGAAACCTAGGCAGCAATATGATTTCTGCATTGAATGTATTACATAACTGCAGAGAGAGGAACATGGCATAGTTACAATTTATTAGCCAATCTACAATAAGAAAAAAATGAAGAAACTTATTGGTCTTAATTATGAGTTATTACTCATGCTGAATTCTTTTTTATGGTAACTATAAATAAGGGCGGCACTTATGGAAGTATTACACTTTTCCTTCAATATTCTTTGCTCAGATATTTTCTTCATGTTCTGTCAGAATATCTTGAAGCAATAGGAAGTAACTGTGTGTATTAGGGAGGGAAGAATACCTGCAAATGGAAATCATGTCCCTAAAATACAGACCTTTGATAAAATTATATATCTTTCCTTCATCCCCCAAGTATCCCAGCTTGGCATATTCTTCTCATGCTCCCCCTATTTTCCTTTGTTCCTTCACTTAGCTACCGTTGGTGACTTAGCATTGCATACAAGGTATTCCTCTGCTTACAATCATTTTGTTGTAAGTATGGAAATAACCTCTATAATATAATCTCCTGGCTATCTAGTACACAGATGCTGGATTACAACCTTTTGTTGGAAGATAAGTCAATATCATCAGAGATAAACAAAATGAAACTTTTTGGAAAAAAAAGATAATTTGTAAATGTTTTTTTTAATTTGTAAGACATTTACAGAAGTACTTGTAGTGTTCCATATAAGCTGCGTGATAGAATTGATGTGCTATAAATAGTGCAAATTCCTTTGGGAAATGGGAGTTGCTTTAATTTAATAATAAACTACAAAAGATTCTAAAACAAAATTAATGTCACGCTCAGTCTGAAGTATATTTGAATTCAATGTGTCATTAAGCATCCAACTCTCTACAGTTGTTTAGAAAAATAAGGATATTTAACGAGAAATTGAAGAATCCCATTGCCGTTTCTAGCCAGATGGATGCCTTATTACAAAACTTGAATACTCCAAGAAAATACTGTGCATTTCCCTTTTAATACATAATATTTTGCTTGAAATTTTCCCTGAAAAGTTTTTAGAAAGTTGCTCCTAAACCATTACTGTCCTTAGTTCTATAACACATATTGAACCTTCTGTTCCCTTCAATTCTCTTTTGTTTTTAAAAGCTATGTCATAGAAATAAACTCTCCCCCTCTTGAACTTATTGATTGTACTGTGTCAGACAGCTTGAGACTGTCTGACACAACAAGAACATTTCCTGTAAAATATTTTTTTTAATCAAAATGAACTTTGCTTTATTTTCAGTATAGCTACATGTGGTCACTTCGTGACAATCAAAGCTGCAACGGACTTCCCCAGAGCTATTTTATGATCCAATTTTGGAGGCTTGGCAACTGGCTCACATTTACGGGCATTTGCAATGTCCTGCAGTAACATGACTATGGTTTTTGCCAGTTTCTGACATTTACTTGTGGTTTCTGGCCCAAACACCTATTAAGTAAACTGGATTCTTTTAACAACAATAGTGTTTGCTTAACAACCACCATAAACTCTCTTAAATTGAGTGCAGTTATATGGTAACCCAATTGATGGCTACCATGACTTATAACCTTAATTCTGGGCTTAATTGAAGCTATAAGAAAAGGGCTACCTGTATCGAATTTTTATAGAACACCATAAAAATTGCTTTGGTGTGTAATTGTTATTCTTCAGATTAGTATTCAGTGAACAAATAATATATGTAAGTGTTGTGACTGCTGTGAGCTTTGAGTCTGATGTATCAGAAGACACAGGGTCGAGTAATGAGGAAAGTTTGGCATTGGAATTGGAGCCTGCTCTAATGAGAGATGCAGATGTGAGCCAGGAGGATGAGGGAGAGTCAGAAACTCCCTCCTCTCCAGAACCTTTCACTTCAATCATGCCTCAGGTGTCAGCAGCTGACCCACAGAACATACCAGAGTCCTTGAGTGATGACGAATGTTGGGTTGATGCAAGGGCTGGATGTAGGTTGAGACATCAAGCACAATTTGAAAAGAAACATCAAGTCAGAGACTAATTAGAGAGACTGACACGCCCCTCCAAGGAATATAAGGAGGCGTGTTAGTTAACGGCCCTTGTCTGGATCAAACTTCGTTAATTACTGCACAGCTTTGAAGAAGCCCTCTGTTCCTGATTTATCTTGCGTTATCTCGGCTTGAAGACAGTTTCTGGGAAAGCTGCCAATGACAATTACAGAGACAAGTTAACTCTGTGGTTTCTGGTATTATTTGTTCGTGTCTATTTCTTTGGGACATTTGGACTCTCACTTGTGGCTACAAGTGAGACAGAACATTTTTTGATCCAGACCACCATCCCATCTTCTAACTAAGATGGACCAAACACAGCTTGAACAGCAACAGCAGCAGATTAATCAACTCCTGCAGAATAACCAGGTACTGCAGAACCAAGTCACCCAGTTGGTTAATCATTTAACGCAGATGCAAGCTCCAATTAACCCTCCTGCTCTCCCCTGAAGGAATGCCCGGTAGCTGTGCCAGATAAATTCTCTGGACAGCCTGAAATGTTCCCGGCTTTTATGGGGCAGTGTCAACTGTTTATGTCTTTACGGCCAGAAGATTTCCCTGATGACCAGGCTCAGGTGGGGTTTGTTATTAGTCTTTTGTCTGGTTCGGCTGCAAGATGGGCCACTCCTCTGTTGTTGCAAAATAGTCCGTTATTAAATGACTATCAGGGCTTTTGGCACCATTTAAGTGTTATGTATGAGGACCCCATAAAAACTCAAACCGTAGCCAGACGTTTAAAGGACATTTGTCAGGGGAAACACCCTTTGCAAGAGTTTATTGCAGAGTTTCGTCTGCTCCGCATTGACTCTGCTTGGAATGAGGCAGCCCACATGGATGCTTTTCAGGAGGGTTTGGCAGAAGAAATTCAAGATGAGTTGGTGCATGTGGAGCCGGCTCTAACCCTGGATGCGTTAGTGGTGTAATGTTTGCGCATTGATGCCCGGCTTCAATGGCGCAAGACCAGACGCCCAGTTCCGGAGCTGCCCTCCCACTCACGGCCGCAACCTCCCGTACAACCAACGCCCCTGGTATCCCATAATGCTGTGACCAGGACCAAGGAACCGATGGAGTTGGGCGCATTCCGCCCTCGGTTGATGGCACAAGAATGCACACGGAGATTTCAGGGAGGCCTGTCCCTGTACTGTGGAGGGTCGGGACATTTTGCCAGTTCCTGTCCTGGTAAAAGACAGGGTATACGAAAGCCAGTGCCCTAATCTCATCCTGTACTATCGGAGAAACGGGGCAGGCCCGCCCTTGGAGAAACCCTAGGTCGGGCACATGCCACACAACCACCTGAAGTAGCGGAGGTGAACTCTGGTCCTCCCCAATATTTGCTTTTGGACACGCAGGTTTTCTTGCAGTCCCTGTCGGAGGGGATTCCTGCGGTTGCGTTGGTGGACTCGGGGGCTACTACCAATTTCATGGACAGGGTTTTTGCCACACATTATAAAATTCCCTTGGTTACTGTGGAGCCTCCCATTAAAGTGGAAACCATTGATGGGCGGGAACTGCGCTCTGGGCCTATTCGTTTTGCTACTCAGCCATTACGCCTGGTCATTGGGGACCATGAGCAGGCGATTAGCTTTTATATCACCTCGGACCTCCATCTCCCATTGGTTCTCAGAATGGCTTGGCTACGGTTGCACGATCCTCAGGTAGCATGGGCACAGAACACTATTTTGTTCCCGAGTCTCCAGTGTGGACTATCTAAGACTCATCTGTGCTGGTCAAGACATCGCTGCCCCTGCTGTCTCTGTACCTCCTGAACTATTTGACTTTTCAGATGTTTTTAGTGAGAAGGAGGCGGATCGGTTACCCCCACATCGACCTTATGACTGTCCTGTGGACCTCCTGCCCAATGCTCTGCTACCCAAGGGTCATCTGTATTCACTGTCTGAGCCCGAATTGGTCGCTCTGCGAGATTTTCTGGACAAGAACTTGCCCCGGGGGTTTATCAGACCGTTATCGTCTCCCCTTTCTGCTCCTGTCCTTTTTGTGAAAAAGAAGATGAGGGAGTTGCGCTTATGTTGTGACTACCGCAGGTTAAACGCCATTACGGTGAAAAATAGTGATCCTTTGCTGCTCATTCCTGAGCTGATGGAACGACTACAAGAGGCCACTATTTTCACCAAGCTCGATCTTCGAGGGGCTTACAACCTGGTGCGGATGTGCAAAGGAGATGAGTGGAAGATGGCGTTTGGCACTAGATACGGCCACTTCGAATATATGGTAATGCCTTTTGGATTGACCAACGCCCCCGCGGTCTTTCAACATTTCATGAATGATATTTTTAGGAACATGCTTGATCAGTTCATGGTGGTGTACCTGGATGACATTTTGATCTATTCCAATTCCAGAGAAAGCCACCTTCGCCAAGTCCGCCAGGTATTACAACGTCTTCGGGAGCATAGACTATGCGAAGCTGGAGAAGTGCTTCTTTTTCCAGACTTCCATAGAGTTCTTGGGACATATCATTTCTCTCGAAGGTATTGCCATGGACCCGCGTAAGGTGGAGGCTCTGTGTAGTTGGGAACCCCCTCGAGTAAAAGATGTGCAACGTCTCTTGGGGTTCGCTAATTATTACAGATCCTTCATCCTGGGTTTTGCCAAACTGACGGATCCCATCACCCAGCTCCTTCGCAAGAAGGTTCCATTCCAGTGGGGACCTCCACAGCAACAGGCCTTTGAGGCCATCAAGAAAGCCTTTGTTGCGGAACCAATCTTGAGGCATCCCGACCCCCATCGTCCATTTGTGGTGGAGACGGATGCATCCAACAGAGACGGATGCATCCATCCTATTTCCGAGCGTAATTATACAATCTGGGAGAAAGAGTTGCTGGCCATCAAGACTGTGTTTGGGGTCTGGCGACATCACCTTGAGGGGGCTCAGCACAAGGTGGAGGTTAGGACAGATCACAGTAATCTGGAGCACTTGACCACTGCTCGGAAATTGAACCAACGACAGATCCGGTGGTCGTTGTTCTTCGCTAGGTTCAATTTTTCGGTCACGTACATCCCCAGTGGTCAAAATAAAAGAGCCAATGCCCTATCCCATAAACCGGAATATCTGTGTCCTGAAGAACCTCTTCCTCCATGTACAGTGCTACCACCGGAATCTTTGGCTGTGATCCAGGAACCAGTGGATTTGAGGGCTCACGTATGAGAGGCGCAGCGTTTGGACGATTGGTCGCAGCAACAAATAAGGGAAATTGGTCCTGATTCTCCATGGACTCTGGAAGAGGGTTTATTGCACCATCAGGGTCAATTGTACGTGCCCACCAAAACACTTAGAGCACTCATCATGACACAATGTCATGACAACCCAACTGTGGGTCATTTTGGGTTCTTCAAAACCCTTAACCTGGTCACAAGGACTTTCTGGTGGCCTAGAGTCCAGCATGATGTCTTCGCTTATGTTGCCTCTTGTGCACCTCCTGGCCTTCTTCAACCACTACCGACTCCGAACCAACCCTGGGGGGCAATCTCCATGGACTTTTTAACACATTTGCCCTCGTCGTCGGGTTATACAACGGTACTTGTGGTTGTTGACATGCTCACCAAGATGACCCATTTCATCCCATGTAGAAGGTTACCATCGGCTCATGTTACTGCCCGGCTTTTTATACAACATGTATTCTGTTTGCATGGCTTACTGGACAGAGTTGTTTCAGATCGCGGTGTCCAGTTCACCACTCAATTCTGGAAGAGCCTAATGAATGCATTACGGGTGCAAGTATGTTTAGCGTCGGTGCACCATCCGGAAAACGATGGCGGGACTGAGAAAGTAATTGGCATCCTCGCCCAGTACCTCAGATGTTTTGTTAATCAACGGCAAAACGACTGGGTGACCTATCTTCCGTTGGCGGAGTTTGCTTTTAATAATTCTCAGCACACTCCACCCACATGACGCCTTTTTATGCAAATGTGGGTTACCATCCAAGGTTTTTCCCTCTGTCGATCATGGATTCTCCAGTTCCAGAGACACAAGACTTTTTGTCTGAATTACATGCGGTGCACCAATTGATTTCCAGACAATTGGAATGAGCGAAAGCAGACTATAAACGTTTCGCAGATTGTTCATGTCGGGCGACGCCTCCGCTGGCTGTGGGAGACAAGGTATGGTTGTCCACGAAGCATCTCCGGGTCGGTCGTCCAATTAGGAAGTTGGATCATCGCTTTATTGGTCCCTTCCCTATCGAGGCGGTTATCAATCCTGTGGCTTATCGGCTCACCCTACCGCACTCCATGCACATTCACCCTGTCTTCCACCGCTCCCTTTTGGTACCTGACACCCCATCGTGTACTCTCCGTTCTCCCGACGATACGGGTCCTCCATCTGGGCCCAGCACTGATTCTGTTGATACCACGGTGGTTGGCATTTACGATTCACGATGGCTGAAGGAGCGATTTCAGTACTTCGTAGGGAGGCTGGAAAATGAAACAGAGATTCGTTCCTGGGAGGATGCATCCAAGGTGCATGCCCCGGACCTTATCCGGCTATATCATGCACAATTCCCATCAAAACCACATCCAGATTGTCAGACTCGGGGGAAGGGCCCTGCGGTGAGGGATAGTGTTGTGACTGGAAGGTTTGAGCCTGCTGTGAGCTTTGAGTCTGATGAATCAGAAGACACAGGGTCGAGTGGTGAGGAAGGTTTGGCATTGGAATTGGAGCCTGCTCTAATGAGAGATGCGGACATGAGCCAGGGGGATGAGGGAGTGTCGGAAACTCCCTCCTCTCCAGAACCTTTGACTTCAATCATGCCTCAGGTGTCAGCAGCTGATCCACAGAACATACCAGAGTCCTTGAATGATGACGAATGTTGGGTTGATGCAAGGACTAGATGTAGGTTGAGACGTCAAGCACAATTTGAAAAGAAACGTCAAGTCAGAGACTAATTAGAGAGACTGACACGCCCCTCCAAGGAATATAAGGAGGCGTGTTAGTTAACGGCCCTTGTCTGGATCAAACTTCGTTAATTACTGCGCAGCTTTGAAGAAGCCCTCTGTTCCTGATTTATCTTGTGTTATCTCGGCTTGAAGACAGTTTCTGGGAAAGCTGCCAACAACGATTACAGAGACAAGTTAACACTGTGGTTTCTGGTATTATTTGTTCGTGTCTATTTCTTTGGGACATTTGGACTCTCACTTGTGGCTACAAGTGAGACAGAACATGTAACTGTATGACTTTACAGGTAGTCCTTAATAATCACAATTTTCCCAGAATTTTGGTTTTAAGTCATCACAGTTGTTAAGTGTGTCACTATATAACAGGACTAAATTTATTACTGTTTTTTCAAGATTGTTGAAATAAACCATATAGTCATTGAGTGGTCATTAAACAACTTCTTTTGGGATAGGTAGAAACCAGCAAAAATGCCAGAAGCTAGCAGAAAAGTTGCAAATCACAGTCATAAAATTATGGGCCTCTGCAACCACTTGTAAATACAACTCGCAAAATCAGCTCCCAAAATCCAATCACATGACTGTGTGTGTTTATGTGTGCGGCAGTTTTTCGAGGATGGCTTATAAGTAATATTTTTGGAAGGCATTATAACTTCAAATGGTTGTTAAATGCGAACTACCTGTATCAAGTTATCTCTTAAGTGGCTAAATATATTGTTTTCTACTATAATAGCAAAGCTTTACATACATCATTTTCCCCACTTCCTTTGACTGATGTTAGATTCAGTGTTCCATGTTGTTATAGCAGTCTAAACCCTATTGTGTTAATATATGGCCTGAGAGCACTCTCTAATGTACATTGGCAATATTCTAAATTGTTGATATTAAAACATTACAGTCTTATCTTGTAAGTTTGACTATCTTAGCAGCTGTATCATTCAGTTTTTTAAAGAATATGTTTCTTTTAATGCTCTCTTTAATTGCTTCTAGATGTAATGGTGATAATTTCAATGTATTAGAACAGTAGTTCCCAAAGTGGGTGGTACCTCCCTGGGGGCAGTGGGATACCTTAGGGGGGCACTAAGAGGCAAGGGGAATGGCAGGGGGCGCTAAGAGGCGGCAGGGGTACGTTTGAGGCGTCGGCCCTGCAGGCTCACCCGATTGACTGTTTCACCGTTCCGTAGCCGGTGCCTCGAATGTGGAACCCACATGTGGCGAGCCTTGCCAAGCCTGGGATGGGAGAGGTAGGAGATGGCGGAAAGGGGGCTGGCTGCCCTCTCCGGTGGAAGTGGTGGAGGTGTGCCAGAAGGCCCGAAAGCAAAATCCTCCCAAGGCGCGCAGTGGAAGGGGTGGGTGGTCCGGTGTTAGGAACCCCTTCCCCAGAGAAGAACAAGGGAGCACGCAGCACCCGCCCAGCGTCCACGCCTCCAGCCAGCTGGGCTTGTGCGTAGGATGCGGGTGGGTGCAGCTGTGGCTCTCCAAGGTGCGTGGCTTGGTTTGGTTCGGCTCTATGTGGCCAGTTTGGACCTAGAACCTAACCTTCCTCTGCAGCCCGGTTCTTCTGACTGAGCCCTACACTTGCTTGCTTGCTTGCTTGCTTTCCAAGCGATCGTTCCCTCTGCCTCCACTGGTCTGGGCTGCTTCCACACACTTTCCTTCTCCCAGGCGGAGCGTAAAGATGGACAGAGCACTTCTCCAAAGTTGGGAGTCTCTGAGCATGTGCAGAGCGTCTCCCCTTGCTTGGTCCGATGGAAGTGGACCTTGGGTCGAAGCAAGGGAGTTTGGCATTGTAAAATGGGATGCCAAAGAAATAACTGGGGCAGGGAGCTGGAGAAGGGGCAGAGGGGAAGCTGCATTAAGGAACAGGAAGATCTCAGCCATGGTTTATTGACTAAGCCAGAATCAAACAGCATGCTAAACTCTAACTAGAATGGCTGGGTTGATATATTCAGCCGGTGTTTCTCAACCTTGGCAACTTGTGTGGACTTCAATTCCCACTCTGGCTTTGCTCTACTTTCCCAAAGTACTGCTGCTGTTGCATTCTGTCTGTCTGTCTGTCTGTCTTATTCATATATCCATCCATCCATCCATCCATCCATCCATCCATCCATCCATCCAAAAGGTCTGCCTTCCTGCCTACCTACCTGCCTGCCTACCTATCTATCTACCAATATAGATCGATCGACCTGTCTGTCTGTCTGTCTGTCTGTCTGTCTATCTATCTATCTATCTATCTATCTATCTATCTATCTATCTATCTATCTATCTACTTATCTACCAATCTATTTATCTACCTACCTATCTATCCATACATTCATCCAAAAGTTCTGCCTGCCTACCTACCTGCCTGCCTGCCTGCCTACCTACTTACCTATCTACCGTATATACTCAAGTATAAGCCGAGTTTTTCAGCACATTTTTGTGCTGGAAAAGCCCCCCTCGGCTTATACTCAAGAGAGCAGATCATGCCATGCCGGGAATATGCTGATGCGTGGTGTATGGGGTGTCGGATGTACAGCACGCCGTGCCGCTCTTACCTATGCCTCCACTGTATGGCCAGGTGTGGAGCCCGCACTGGCTGCCTCGTAGCTCCGGTCTCTGGCTCAGCCTCTATCTATCACTCACCCCCTTGCTACGAGTGCAGTGTTTTGCGCACAGGGAACGCGGCTCCCTCTGATTGGAGGATTTACCAGCAGCTGCATTGTCAGCCCAGCGCGGATAACCAGCGAACCGGGTTCCAGAGACTTTAACAGTCTCCCGTTACCACAGTAAGCAGATGGATGTGAGCTTGCAGTATATTTTTCCTTTCGTCATTTTTACAAGCTTAGCAGTTACTGAAATCCCATACAGCGATCGATGGATGTATACAGCTAGAGCTTGCGAACAGAGAGCAAATAGAAGAAGTACCGGTACTGTAGCAGGCTTTCAACGCAGCACGGCCTAGTGCATGTATAGTGTTCAAAAGTTTTCAAAGTCTTTTTTTTTTTATCCTGTTAGAAATGGATCCCAATACTTTTAATCCTGGACCAAAACAAAAACGCAGGTCATACAAAGCTGGTTTCAAACTTAAGGTTGTGTCAAGAGCAGAAGAGAGCAATAACAGTATTGCAAGTAGGGAATTTTGTGTTGACGAAAAACAAGTGAGGGAGTGGTGGAAAATGAAAGCTGACTTGGAAAAGATTCCAAAGGCAAAAAAAGCTCAATGTGGTTTAACGGCTTCATATGAAGCTCTAGAGTCTGAATTGCATAAATGGGTTATGGAGTGTCGTCAAAATGGTTACTGTGTGACACGTATGGGAATTCGCTTACGTGCCCTTCAAATGGCTAAAGATGACAAATTAAAAGCACCAGGCATTAAAAATTTTGTTGTGTCAGCAGGATGGTATACCCGCTTTATGAATAGGTTTGCCTTATGTTTGTGGCAAAGAACAAAGATTTCACAGAAGTTGCCAAAAGACCTTGATGAGAAAGTGATGTCATTCCATTCATTCATCATAAAACAAAGAAGGATCCATAACTTTGACCTGGGAGATATTGGGAATATGGATGAAACACCTATGACCTTTGATCTTCCTAGCAACAGAACTGTGGCAAATTTGGGAGAAAAAACTATTTTACTCAGAAGCACAGGAAATAAAAAAAACCATTTCACGGTCGTTCTGTCATGTTTGGCTAATGGAACTAAGCTGCGGCCTGTCATTATTTTTAAAAGAAAGACCTTGCCTAAAAACGTCAAATTCCCACCACGAATTACAGTGTGTGCACATACTAAAGGCTGGATGGATGTAGACAGAACAAAAAAGTAGCTGGAAGAAATTTGGAATGGACGTCCAGAAACAGCCTTAAAGAAAAAACTATCATTGCTAGTTTGGGATGTGTTCAGAGCCCACACATCTGATGACATAAAAAAATTGGCAAAGTCTTCTCAAGTTACTTTGGCCGTTATTCCAGGTGGGCTTACATCTGTATTGCAGCCCCTAGATGTGTGTTTAAACAAACCTTTCAAAGACGGTGTGCGAAAAATGTGGCATGAATGGATGTCATCTGGTCAAGCCCGATTGACAAAAGTTGGAAATCTGATGAAGCCCGACATAGAATTAGTAGCAAAGTGGGTTTGTGATGCATGGGAAGAGATTCCAGAGGACATGGTGCAACGTGCCTTCAAGAAATGTGGCATTAGTAATGCTATGGATGGCAGTGAAGACAGCGCTTTGTATGAGAACGACAGCAGTGATGGTGATGACTGCGAACTCAGTGATGACGACAATGTCTATGCTGATAGCCTCACACGAGATAAAGTTGAAGCTCTGTTTGGACATACAGATGAGGAGGAGGAATCCAGTTTTGAAGGATTTTAACTCTTGTGTTTTAGCTTGGTTGCTGATTGAGCTAAGGTTTTTGTACTTTTAAAGTTATTGTTGATACCATATTGGTTTTGTTGACTCTCTTTTCCACTTACAGAGCTAGTTTACTGTTTTTCTTTGAAATAAATATTCAAAAACATTTAACCTACTGATGCTCAATTAATGTAATTTTATTGGTATCTATTTTTATTTTTGAAATTTACCAGTAGCTGCTGCATTTCCCACCCTAGGCTTATACTCGAGTCAATAAGTTTTCCCAGTTTTTTGTGGTAAAATTAGGTGCCTCGGCTTATATTCGGGTCGACTTATACTCGAGTATATACAGTACCTATCTATCAATATAGATCTATCTATCTATCTATCTATCTATCTATCTATCTATCTATCTATCTATCTATCTATCGACCTACCTACCTACCTACCTACCTACCTACCTGTCCATACATTCATCCAAAAGGTCTGCCTGCCTGCCGACCGACCGACCTACCTACCTACCTACCTACATATATACCTACCTACCTACCTACCTACCTATCTGTCTATCTATCTATCTATCTATGTTCGAAGCACCAGCCCAGCAGGCACATCGGGAAAGTACAGCAAAGCCAGTCTGGGAGTGGGGAGGGAGGGAGTGGGAGAGAGAGAGAGGGAAGGAGACCTGATGCATCAGATTGAAATGAGGCCTAGTTTAGACTGAGGCCCTTTTCCACATTGAAACATCTTTGGCTTCTATTAAAGGTTTTGTGGATGAAACATGGTCAAAATTATCAGGAAGCTCTTGCATTTTGTTGAGGCTTTAAACAGGATCCATTGGACCAGATCTCCATCCTAAAAATTACTTTTCCCCAATGTATTACAGTGCCAATTCTGAAGAAGGCAAAACCAAAATGTACTGGTAAATTACAAGGAGAACACATATACACACACTCCCTTCTAGCCCCACTGGAGCAGGTGATTGGACTAGAATATATATCTCATTATCTTTCTCCTCCCTCCCTCCCTCCTTTATTTCTTTTTCTTTCTGTCCCTTTCTTCCACCCACCCCACCTTTCTTTGTCCCTTTTTTTTTCTTTCCCTTTTCTCTTTTCTTCTCTCTTTCTTTTCTCTCTCTCTCTTTCCCTCTCTCAGGCTCACCCCATTGACTTGGTGCACCACTCCGCTTGGACTTGCTTGGGCAGGTCCCTCTGGTGCGGCAGGCTCAATAGGGTGGACCTGCGGGGCCGGCACCTAGAACGTGGCAGTGGCGGCACATTTGAAAAGTAGAGCAAAGCCAGAGGTCACTAATTTTTGCTGCAAAGAATCACAAAAGCTTCTGGGTTGTGCACAAGAAGGGACACACATGTCACTGCAATTCAGCAACATAAAATAGAGAAATACAAATAAAACAAATTAACAAGAATTGGCAAAGCATCTCTGATTAGATTTTATTCACTACTAGAATCTAATCAGAGATGCTTTGCTGATTCTAGTCCAATGACCTGTTCCAGCAGGGTTAGAAGGGTTAGAAGGGAGTGTGTGTGTGCATGGCTATCAAAAATCAAAAACAGGTGAAGTAGCTCTGGGGAGGCCAGTCATAAATTAGAATACTTGCTAAACAACCAGCCATTAAGTGAGGACCACTTGTTTGCCAGTCACTTGGCCATGCCCACCCAGTCACATGACCACCAAACAAAACCTACCTGGTCATGTGACCAGTAAGCCATGCCCAGCCAGCAAGCTACGCTTGCCAGTCACGTGACCAAGCCACGCCCATGCAAGCACACCCTCAAATTAGGCCATGCCCACAGAAATTTGAATCCCACCCCTGGGTGGTGGGCACCGAGGGGACGGTGGACTGAAAAAGTTTGGGAATCACTGTATTAGAATATTCCAGTGCTTCCATCATATGATATATTAATAGGCTCTGATTAGCAGCTAGAAATTTTCAGGTGTACAAAAGTAGAGCATTACTCTAATTTTGTGAAAGGAATAGTTATGTTCTCAGCTGTCTGCTCAAGAACATCCTCTTTTGATTAGAAGGGCTATGGTACAATTTCTCTTGCCTTAAAGCTTGATAGAAGTTGGCACCTCAATTTGTGCTTTTCCATTAAGCCAGTGCTTCGTGGTGTATTTTAACAGCATTCAAACTTACTATTATAGTTGTGGTCTGTTGAGTGTCTGGTGCCAGGAGTGTTGCTGAATTCATTTTCTGCCTAGCAATAAGAATCTGGCAGGACTTTGTGTTTTTGTCCATTTTATATTGAACTGATTTAACATGCTTTTAAAAATATTGCCGGATTGTTGTTTTAAATGGTAATAAATGTACCTCATGACTATGTATGCATAGCTATGAAATCCATGTTTACAGTATCCTTACAGTATCCCAGTATATACATCTTCTCTTAAAACATCCTGAATATTTGATTCATTGCATACTGGTTAATTTCCACATGATTAATTTTTAGGTACATTGAAAATCTAGATGCAAGTAATTATTTTGCATAGTTGAGGAGGACTGTTTATTTAAAATATCATGCTTTTCATCACATTTGATACTGGGAAATTTTATAAAATTACAAATAATAAAAAAAACATAAATCTATATAAAATGCAATCAGATAAAAATGTAATAATGTGTAAGATGCTTTAACTATGAGGAAAAGATATTTGTCTAGCAGTGGATGAATATTTTTAGAAATATGAAATATGAAATATTTTAATTTTATCTACCGTATTTCCCCATGTATAAGCACCCCCTTTGTATAAGCCACCCCCCCAATTTTTGGACTGTGAAGTTTTGAAAAAAATATTTTATTAGAGAAACAAGTTATGAAGAAAGAAAATTTACAAAGAAACAAAATTCGACGTCTAGATCTACAACTTCGGTCATGACGCCGAAAGCGATGCGGGCGACGCTAGCAATCTACGCATCGGAACGAGAGTAGGAACGAAGCATTCAGGCCGATGCCTAGCGTATGCATTTCTATCGCGTACTCGCACTCGTAATCGTATCATCATGTACAATTTTTACAAAAAAGTATAGCATACTGCTGGAAAACCAGTTTATTCCTACTTTATTATTTTATGCATTTTTCACGTATAAAAAGTGTACCTGCTTTGTATATGCCACCCCCCTACTTTTTGGGCTTGAAAATTTTGGAAAAAAGGGGTGGCTTATACATGGGGAAATACGGTATTTTACTTCTAGTAAGAGAAACGGGGAAGATCTCATGCTGATATCAGAGTGATAGCTGAATGAAATAAGGGGAGATATTCCTTAAGGTACCTTGGTTTCAACTGGGAAACTTACGAGTTCCATGGATATATTACCATTTAAAAAAAATTAGAGAAGCATTCTTTCATTAGTTCTTTCATATTCATTCTTTCATATTGCAGTCTAGAGAATTTTTATTTTGCAGACATGTTAAATATCTACCTTCTTTTGTTAAGTAGCAGAAATACAACATCTCTTTAATATCTCAGTGTTGGTTTATTTTTTTAATGCATTGCACATTGATTTTGTGATGGCTGACAAACATCATTTATCCCCAATCAAAGGAAGAGCATAAAGAAAACTTTTTATAGAGAGGTACGTGTGATAGAGTGATTTCCCTTCCTCCTTGGCAAATGGTTTCTGTCTCTGTCTTATTAATATTGTGTTCATTTAATTTTTACCTCATTAACCTTGCTCTCTGCATGGTTTGCTGAAACAAAAACTCTAATTTAGTCCCTTATATGTGAATTCTCAGACAAATAAAAGTGTTTAGGATATCACTTAATTGTGAGAAGATTTGTCCAGACCTTCAGGGTGAATATAGAAAAAGATGATGATAGGAGTTTTTGAATTTCTTAAACTTTTTAATAACTGTTTATCTTCTGCATTTTAATAACTGGCATATACAAGAATATATAGAAAGGATTTATTTTCTTTAAATAAGTGATTTAGTTGAATTATGAAAAAACCCTGCTATCCTCTATTTTCTATATTTGCTCATTTCAAAACCTTGTAGAGTTTATAAAGACACCAGTGGTTTGTTGCACAGCTTCCCTATCGAGTTAGTTCCATATTACAATCTAATTCCATTTCTGTGTCATGCACTCCTGTGCTGTTAATTTGTACATTTCAGTGCAGTTTGTTTCGTGTTTTTATAATCCAAACTGAACGTAACGAGCTATGTGCTTCTGGGACCCTGCCCTGCCTTGCCAATTAGAACAAGTGGTTACTCAGAGAGGGTATGTTTTAAATAAAACATGGCACTACTGACTTGAATTAATATCCTTGGGGAATAAATGAAACAATTTAACTATTTCCAAAAGACAGACCAATCAATGACAGGATGCCTTTGAAATGTGCAATTAATTCCGCCTGAAAGGTAACTAAATTAATATTAGATTAATTTTCTAATATTTATATTTGGAAATGTAGCATTCATAAATATTTGGGACTACTGAAAATGTAGTAAGTTTCTTTATATCTGCAAAACACAAGGAGATATATAAGGACTGTTACTTTCACCAAAAGGTCTGAAACATTTTTTTTAAAGTCCTCAGTAATGAGATAAGTTTCAGACAGTTCAGGCAGATGCCACTCCTGTTCACTGGAGTATGAGAAAAGAGAAGAGGGGACAGCACAATCAGACTTGAAAGATTGTTATTATAGTCAATAACGATAAAGGAAGTTTTATTTTTTCCCATTAAGTTCATTTCCTAGTCTGATTTACCTGATAATATTCATGGTTCTCATCTGATAATATGTGTACACTTGTGAGACTCACACTCTAAATATAGACCCAAGGTACATCATTTAAACTTAAGTCTTCAGTACTTACCATAAATAATGAATATAATAACTGAAGACTTGTAAACATATGATTATCCTTTGTGCATGTAGTGGGCTTTCTGTTTCATGTAATTTTGGCCCAGGTTGTTTATGGTGAGATTTGTGGAAAGTGAGATATGAAAGGTCTTTTGCTTAGGTAAAGGTTCCCCTTGCACATATGTGCTAGTCGTTTCTGGCTCTAGGAGGCGGTGCTCATCTCCGTTACACAGCCGAAGAGTCAGCGCTGTCCAAAGACATCTCCATGATCATGTGGCCGGCATGACTAAACGCTGAAGGTGCACGCAATGCTGTTACCTTCCCTATTCGCCATAGTGGTCCCTATTTTTCTACTTGCATTTTTACATGCTTTCGAACTGCTAGGTTGGCAGAAGCTGGGACAAGTAACGGAAGCTCATTCTGTTACACGGTACTAGGGATTTGAACCGCCGAACTGCTGACCTTTCTGATCAACAAGCTCAGTGTCTTAGCCACTGAGCCACTATGTTCCATAAATAATACCAATTAAAAACAAGTCACATAGCTAAATACCATTTTTCTATTATTTCAGTTTAGAAAGATAGGCAATTAAATAGTAAGAGTTATATCTGCAAAGTTTTAGTTTTAGGATCTCAAACTTCATTTGAGATAAATTCCATAACTGAAATACATTCTTTTTATCTGATCTTAAGTGTCCACAGTTTAGCTTGCAACATTTTCTCTGCATATGCTTTTCCATTTCATGTATAATTTTTATGCATAGATCATGCATCCCACCTACATTCCCTCATTCCATTTGCCTCATTTCTAAACTAAAAAGTTCCAAGCATTGTTACATACTTCATAGTGAAATATATACCCGCTCTTTACTAATTTTATACATATATATACACACATACACACACACACACACACACACACACACACACATATGCATATACATGTATATGTATGTATGTATGTATATATATATATATATAAATCTGAAACCACTGTAAAAGTTTGACTCACAGATGAACACTATACAGAAGCCTGATGATGGCAGATAAGATTCTGCCAAAACATTGCTACAACTTTAAAAGCACAACTACAATGATGTGGGAAAATACCCGAACAAAGCTGAATGCCATACATGTAAGTACCTGTGAAAACTTAAGAAAAAAAATACACACACACACACACACACACACACACACACACACACATATATGCAGGTCTTGTTCGGGTCTTTTCCTGTGTAAGATTGAGAGCAACTTGACAACATTTCGACGAGGTCCCACTCGCCATCTTCAGGCTGGTGCTTTCGGCTTCGTGCTTTTGCTCACACAAGCACAAAGTCGAAAGCACCAGTCTGAAGAGGGCAAGTGGGACCTCGTCGAAATGTTGCCAAGATGCTCTTAATCTTACACGGGAAAAGACCCAAACACGCCAAGACCTGCATACATGTACCTGTGAAAATCTCTATAAATACTGGTGGTGGGGGCTGGTGTGCTGGGCTGGTTGGCTGCGCTGCTGCCTCTTGATTGGTTGATGGAGTTGATGTTGGTATAATGGGCTGTGTGTCAGCTTGTTTGGTTTTGGGTTCAGGGGCTGCTGCGCCAGCTGTCGCACCCCCGACCCCAAAACCTCATAAGGTCATCACACAACCCATTACCCAAGCCGTTACTACACAGGAAGCTAATGGAAAAGAGATCAAAACACAAACAACCCAGGAAATTACAACGCAGGACCCAGGATTCCACAATAAAAGAACTCGCAAGCCCATCACACAACCCATTACCCAAGCTGTTAAAACACAAGAGGCTAATGGAAAAAAGATCACTACAAAACAAACGACCCAGGAGATTACAGCACAAGATCCAGGATATCTCCACAACAAAACTCACAAGGCCACCACACAGCCCATTATACCAACATCAACCAATCAAGAGGCAGCAGCGCAGCCAACCAGCCCAGCACACCAGCCCCACCACCAGTATTTATAGAGAGACGGCAGCTCCGATCACACACTGCTTACCCTGGCACGAAGCCGAAAGCACACGCCTGAGGATGGCGAGTGGGACCTCGTCAAAACGTCACCAAGATACTCTTAATCTTACAAGGGAAAAGACCCAAACACACCTAGACAGACAGACACACACACACACACACACACACACATATGCCAAATGTGTTCCCACTTATCTAATTCAATACTATGTCCCACGCTTTTAGCCCAAATTATCATAGATTCTGTAACTCTTTCTTCTTTTAATTTGTAGTCCAAAAGATATTTATGTTTTACTAATTGTTTTCTTTTCCTCTCCTAGCCATATTTTATCTAATTCTTGTGGAGTCATATTAAAGCCAAATTGTTCTCTGTCTTTTTTATGAGTTTGTATTTGTGCAAAGGGCCACCGTGCTATCTCCTTTCCTTGAATTTGTATTTGGTGGCAGTGTCATATAATAAATTTATATATCGAACAATATTTTCATAATCTAATAAACTTGGATATGTAACTGCTTCCAATGTAGATACCTACAATGGAACCTTTGGGTAGTGTTTTTTTTTTAATCTTTCCCCAGATATTGAACAACACATTTCTTACATGGTGCCTTTGGAAATATGAATGTTGTTTAGATTTTCCATCCCACATCAAGGTGTGCCAGCCAAGTTGGAGATCAAAACCCTCTAATACTAATAACCTTCTATTTTCCAATTTAATCCAATCCTTAAGCCAGTTTACTATGGCAGCATCATAATATAATTCAAAATCTGGAAGGCCAAATCTTCCTTTTTTCTTGGCATCCTGTAATAATTTATATTTCACTCTGGTTTTTTTCCCCTCTGCCATATAAATTTAGATATACATTTGTTTAATTCTACAAAAAAATTCTTTTCCAACTTGACTGGCACTGTCTGAAGCAAGAACAGCAATTTTGGCAAAATATTCATTTTTACTATCGAAATACATCCTAATAGTGATAACTGCAATTTGACCCAATTATCTAAATCTTTAACTAATCGACGAACATCTAGCAGTCAACCAGATCCCTTGGTATTTTACTTTATTTACCACCTGCATACCTAATTTATTTGCTAATTCTTCCTTTTGCTCCTTTGTACAGTTTTTTGGCAACACTTTTGTTTTTTTCTTTCTTAATTTTTAACCCTGCCACCTTTCTGTATTCTTCTATTTCTCTTAGTAGTATAGGGCTCGCTTCTAAGGGTTCTTCTAATATAAATGCCATATCATTGGCGAATGCCTGGAGTTTATATTCCTCTTTTTTAATTTTTAGTCCTCTAATCTCTTGGTTTTGCCTAATTTGCACTAAAAGAGTCTCTTCTGCCAATATATACAGCCTTGCCTTACTCCCTTATTTATCAATATGGTATCTGTATTTTCCCCATTTATTAATATTTTTGCAGTTTGCATGTTATAAATTGTCTTAATAAATCATATAAAATTTTCACTAAATTTCATGCCTATCAGTTGTTTAATAAGAAAGTTCCAATTGAGGTTGTCAAATGCCTTCTGGGCGTCTAAAAATATCAATGCCATTGTCTTGGTTGTGTATACTTCATAATATTCTAATATATCCATAATGGTTCTTGTATTTGTTTTTATTTGCCTACGGGGGAGGAAGCCATTCTAATCAGTGTGGATAATTCTACTTAATACTCTCTTTAATCTTTCCACCAATATTGTGGCCATTATTTTGTAATCTACATTTAAAAGTGATATTGGTCTATAGTTTTGAATTTTTTGTGGTTCTGATTGTTCTTTATAGATAAGGGTAATATATGCATGATTACCCTTATATATCCATGTACCCTTATATACCCTAATATATCCATGATTTAGGTATGTTAGCATTCTCCAGGGCTTCATTGTACAAATCCACCAATATCTCCTCTATTGTTTCTTGGAATTCCTTATAGAATTCCGAAGGAATTCCATCTGGGCCAGGGGTCTTATTTGCTTTTTGAGTTCCGGTTGTCCTCCTAATTTCTTCTATAGATATTTTATTATTCAAATTTTGTTTCTCTTCATCAGTAATTTTGGGCAAGTTCTTTTCATTCAAGTATTGATCAATAGATTCTTCTGGTATTTCTTCCTGTTTATACAATTTCATAAAAAACTCCTTAGCAATTTCTTTCTTTTCTTGGGTCTGCATGCATAATTTCCCTTCCTGATCTTGGAGAGCTACGATCGTTCTCTTTTCTTGTTCTTTTTTAATTTTATGGGCTAACTACCTCCCCGTCTTATTTGCATTTTCAAAATAATTTTGTTTTGCTAATTTAATTTTTTGGGCCAGATCTTCCTGTACATTTAGATTTATCTTATGTTTTGCCAGATCTCTTTCTTAATGTTTGAATTGTTCAGGTCCTTTTGTCTACTTGTTTCCAAATCTTTCAGTTTCTCCCTCCTTACGTTTTGTTGCTGTCTTTTTTCTTTATTCTTTTTAATATTGTAAGCAATAGTTAGACCTCTCACATAGGCTTTGGTCGTATCCCAAAGATTCTGTAGGGAGGCATGTTCTCTTTTATTTATTTCAAAAAATACGTTCAATTCTTTCTTTATCATTTCAATATATTCTTTATCTCTTAATATGGTTTTGTTAAATGTCCATCTTCCAATTTTTTTCTTTCCTTTCCATTTAATTTGAATGGGATTATGGTCAGCCCATGGGTTTGGCAAAATCTCGATCCTTTCAATATTCTTCATTAACTCAGGGTCCATCCATATCTGATGTATTCTGGACCAAGAGTGCTGGGGGTTCGGAAAAAAAGTATATTGTTTTTATTTGGGTTTAATTCTCTCCACACGTCTTTCAAGTTAAGTTCTCTTACCATATTATTAAAAGATGAAGGGAATATTCTCCTTTCCTTTTTTTGGGGGGGGTGGGGGGAGTTCTATAATCTTTATCTTTGTCTGGGATGAGTAACATCATTTTTGTAAATAAATAGTACATAAGAGTTTTAGTAGAGCATGTTTTTATTATAGAATTGCACTGTTTAATACAACTTAAGTTTAGGCAAGCTGTTTATGTCTTTCCTTCCTCTTGTGCATTGGGGATAATTTTTTTGATGTTTTGCTTCCACTTTTGCTTAAATGCATTTTGCTTTCTCTGCACTAAGCAAAAGAAAGAAGGGTGTGAACCTGGAGTGTGGTTCGCCTGAGGTATTTGAGATCAAAGAATTGATCTAGTACTCAGAAATGCATTAGATACTTAGAATGTTGTTCATCACTCAGCTCTCTTGGACAAAATTAGCTCCCATGCTTAAATCTACTGGGTATGAAGCAGGCAGGAATGAAACTTGAATGCAAAAGCTATAAATATAGTGACTTAGAACATAAGAAAGAGCTGCTTATTTCTATTTTGTGGCATTAATAGTCACCAAGTAGTTTTATGTAATTACTACAGTGTCTTTCTCAAATAAACTAGTCTCCCTGAAGTGAAGATTCAGGTTGGCATGTCCATTTAGGTTCATTTTTGGGCAATAATCTTTCAGTGTCTTCTTCCCAGGGTGTTTTGTTAGTTTCTCAGTGAAGTCTGCAGCTCTAAATACTTTGATGGTCTTCATTCATTAATTAGGCCTGACCATTGTTAACTTTTCAAGATTATCCTGGATTGACAGAGTTCTTCCAGTCTGCAAGTCTTTCAAGTTGTGGATGAACTATTGTAGATGTGATTGAGATACACTAGAGACCCATAGACTGCATTGTGGTAAGATTGCAAAGCGCTTTCAGAATAAACTTATTCTCATTGTGAAACAACTGCCAAGGCAGTGCCTGGTTATATCTGGCCTAGCAATATGGAATCAATTTCAATTCATACTACTTTATGTTATGGACAAAGTTCTTGAAGCAGCCAACTAATTATGTTCTTAACCCGTCTGTCTACCTAGCTATTTATAGCTCACTGAAGAACACTGAATAGGCATGTTTAAAAATAATATATCTTGCCAGAAATGAATCATGCTGGATGCTTTGCAAAGAAGTAAATGTGCAAACTCTCCATAACAACTGTAACAGCTGTACTATATGCTATTTGCAAATTCAGACATTTTGAGAGAAAGACACTAGATCCATTTCACTGTGGATTCAAGCCTTGGATATGATACCCATAATAGTGTATGCCAGGGTGGATAAAAGTTGATGTATTTTTTTAAAAAATTTTTTTTTTAAAAATGGATTTTTTATTTAAATCAGATTTTTTTAAAATTTTTATCAAATTTATTTTAATGCTTTTGGAGTAAAAATTATTTAAAGATAGTTTTCTATTTAAGATACATTAATAGTTTAGTTTATTCAGCTTGAAAAATGGAGCTTAGTTATGTAGCATGAAGCTGTATATACCGCAATATTCACATTTTTGGTAAACTCATTCAATGAACTCAAGCTCTGCAAGCTGAGATAACATGCACTCTAAATAGGAAACCTTCATTTTGTTTGCGAATAATAATATTAAAAATTCTAATTACCAGCAAGAATGAGTCCTTACATGTAAAGAGCACCTGTCATTTCATATCCATCATCGCAGTGCTTGTTAGTGGGCATCTACTCACCTGCAGCCTATCATGTCCCTCACCTTGTCTCACTGCCACCTCACCAGCCATCCCATTAAATGAATGGGACAGTCAGTGAGTCAACAGCAGGTCAGAGAAGGAGCCTCTGCAGGACAGAGATGACAGTTCTTTTAAAATTATAATTTAAATCGACTTGATTTAAATCAAATCCACCCTGCTCAGCACCTTATATTTTGCTCAGCTTTTGGTTTTCCAACCATGTTTACTTCAGAACAGATCAGAGTAATAGTGAAGATCAGTAGTCTAAGAATCTCTACATTAGAATGATATATTTCTTTATGGACAATACAGAAGATTCAAGCCCTCACTTAACAACTATTCAATCACCAACCATTTCAACTCATGACAGCCCTGAACAAGTGGTATTTATGACTAATCCTCGTACTTATAATGGTTGCAGCATTCCTGCAGCCCTGATCATCATTTGTCACCTCCTTTTTTGACTTCCTATAAGCAAAATCAATGGGGAAGCCAGCAGCAAATAGTGGCCACATGATGTCTGTGCTCAACAGCCCGCAAAATTTGCTTAATGATAACAAGCAGAAGTGCCAGAATTTCTGTTGCTAAGCAATGTGGTTTCATGATGTGACATGATCATGTGGCTCAGTGATAAAAAATTCCAGTACCAGTTACCATTTTTAAGTAAGTGTCACCCTATACTACAATATTATTCTATTTCAATTCATTGATGGCTACAATATCAGTTTGTGTTGTTTCATTTCATCTTTGAAGTGTTGAACTTTCTATGTTCATGTTTTGAATTAATGTTTCTTTTCCTTTATGACAACGTGAGCAAATAGATGTCCCAAAAACTTTAATCTAAATACCATAACCACCATTAGTACCCCAGAAGATCCTCAGTTGTTCCTTAGTGGCATATTGTGTGCTGTCCAACTTGAAGGGACCATCATCTGGCCCTATATCAGTAGTGGCTAAGCTTTTTGGGCTCCCGTGCTAATAATCGTGCGCGCGCTTCCATGCCATCACCCAAAAGGCAATGCACAGGACCCCACACACCCCACACATGCACACGTGACCTGCGCACCACGCGTTTATGTGCATGCGCATGTAAGCCCCACGCCTCATGTTTCTGTGCATGCGTCCCCACCATGTGCTTCTGCACATGTGCATGGGTCTCTTGCATGTGCCGTGCCCCTGCGCATGCATGCCAGATACCCGACAATCAGCTGGCGGGTGGTGTGTGCAGATGCGCAGTAGACCTGCTCTGGGCAAGGGCTCACGATCCGGCAGTAATGGCTCTGCATGCCACTTCTGACACACATGCCATAGGTTTGCTACCACATCATACCATATGTGGTACCATATCATCAAACATTGTATATTTTCTATCCATGTGATTTTCTTGGGAGAAAAAATGTTTGCCATTATCCTGCAGTATCAATTGATACCTTTGCCATTGTCACTAAAGTGGTCATCTCTCTCTAGAATATTCCTATATTGCCACTGCCTGATATAGCACCTACTTGCTTTAGCTGGAATGATTGTGCTTTGGGTGACCCTGCTGGAAATACGTATATAATCTTGGCATACACTCCCAGTGTACTCAGGTCATCCTTCCCAGGAACATACATCAAGCCAATAAGGCAGCATAAGAGGATTTTGAAGGATAAAGTAGGTACAGTCTATCAGTTAATTGGGAGAGGGAATTCTGATTATGTGTAGCAAATATGAAATTTCCACAAGAATTTAACACTATTTTGCTCCAGGTTATCTTGCAGGAAGTAAAAAGAACTTGGATAACTAGTAGGACTGTTTATTCATTTCCAAGTTTTGTAGAAAAAGTTCACAGCTTTAAAACAAGAGAACTGAAGAAACTTCTTGGATGAGAAGTGATATGTCTTCAATGAAAAGCAAAGTTCAGTTGTCTTTTGGAAAGGCACCTTTGGGACAATCATGATCTGGATGACTGAGAATCTCCATAGACATTTAGCTTGCTGTGGCAAGTTTATGTTCCTTTTAAAGAAGCATAGAAGCTAATAGTTAGGAATTCAGAGTCTGTAACGTATCACTGATTTATTGGCAAAATGGACTGAAATTGACTATTTTTCCTAATAAATTTCTACGACTCTTCAGATAGCATCTGTTTATCTAAAGCGAATAGTGTGTTGGAAACTTAACCCTTTTTATTTTCTGATTTTGAGGCTGGATACTTAAATGATGGTGGCTATTTTTTTTCCTATTTAAGGTGATACTAAACTGAACAGAAAGGGTATTTAACAGACCCTCAGATGCACACTGTCCTATTAGTGAGGATATACAATGACCCAAAATTGAATTTGTCAAAGGTTTTATAGCTTCATGATCTATGATACAATATTAATTCTGCTCCAGTGTTATTAAGACATTTTTCATCTCCTCTCAAATTAATGTTGATGTTCTATTATAGGAATTGTTTTTGTCTCTAGATTAAAACAACAAAGGGGGGAAAATCTTCCATGCTTGAATATTAAAATTAATTATAGTGTAAACAAGAGCTTGCTTGAAGGAAAATGTCTTTTAAAAGATTGTAATGTAAATGCATTTCCTTTATCCCTTACTTACTTTTTTACTGCATTGTTATTGAAACTATTTGTCATATCAAAAATATAAAAAGAGAAGAATTTATACACAGATCTATAAACTGACGTTCCCTGAGAATTCAAGGCAGTATGCATTTTTTTCTCCTCCCCATTTCACTCCTCTCAATTGAGATAGGTTAGTTTAGGAGAATGTGCCTTGTTCAAGGAACCCAGGTGCTTTTATTTATTTTTTTCAGAATCATAGGCCAAAAAGTAGAAGGCAGCATTAAAAAGCAAAGCATATCCTTGCAAAAGTTAAGCATGTCTGGCATTATATTCAGACAAAATGGTTTCTGAGCATTATTACTAGGGCACAAAATCTGGCTCCCTTTCTAAAGATTTCAAGATCATGGTCATTTAATAGGAAGTATAAAATTGTATATTGGAACTGGCTTGTGATTTGAGGTAGATTAACTGAGGCCTCAAGGATGATAGGGCATTTCAAAGCCATCTCAATTTCAATGCCTGAATAAATACCATAATGATTTGGATAGGTTATTGAATCTCTTTGTCACCATCATTAAAGGTCATGCTAGTGTCAATGCTCTCTTATCTGAGGCACGCGTATATAGTAAAAGTAGGGGTTATGAAAGGTACATTCTTAAACTGTTGTAGCAGTGGTGTGAATTTTATGTCTGTTTATGTGAGAGTCAAAAATTAATTGCTTGAACTCAGTCCAGAATTTGTCTAACCTAATCAAGAATCGATATTAGGGTAGGGCCCATACTAGACAGACTGAATGTTATTTACATCTTCCATGGGGAATTGTGTCAGTTTATTGATCTAGGCTAGGGACTTACTCCCATAAAGTCGAATGAACCAATACTTGTAACTGTCAAAGCCTCAGGTAGGCAATCATAAAGATGCATTCAAACTGTAATTGGAAAAGTACATCTGTGATGGGAACTGAGTAGAGATCTCAGAAGTTGGTACACCAAGCACACCCTTGTTCCCTCCCACAACCCCATACATCCTCCCCAGCCCACCTACCTCTCCTGCTTACCCTCCCTGTTCCTTGTTGCACTTCTCAGACACCCCTTACACCCTCACTATGCCTCTTGTGCACCTTCATACATGTTGAGGTAATTCCCCGTTAGGAGAACGAGCGCATACGGGGAGACGTATTTGAGAGTAGTGTTCGAATAATACACACACAGCACACAGATACACTGTACAATAAATGTAGGTTTTTACTTCCAGAAAGGTTTAATCAAAGTTCAAGATAGGCAGTCCAAAGTCATTCACAGGTTAAATCAGTCAGTTTTCAGTCCAAGGATAATCCAATAACAAAGTCCAGTGTCAAAAACAGTTCAGTATCAGACTTACATCAAATCCAGGAATAGCAGTCAATTAGAAGGAAAAATGGAGGAACGGCAAAACTCTCCAACAGAAGGAAAACAGACTCACTGAGACTTCTTCTGAGACTAAGACTAAGACTAAACGACCCAGGTTTCTGGCTCCATCTTATGGCCGTTTGGTGAAACCACACCCAATTACACTTTTAGGATTCTCTTAAAGAGACAGTATTAAAATGTCTATCCTGGTTTATATATTGTCCAACCCAAATAGCTGTTAGGTGACTCATATTCCTAACAATACACCCCCCCCCCGACTCTCACTATGGAAGTTACCTTATCAAATGACCATGGGATTCTCCTCCATGCTGCTACAAGAGTCCAGGCCAGGGGTAGACGCCTCCTCCTATGTCATTGAGCTGAGTCTGCCAAGCTGATAAAGCCAGCCCTTGTTGCTAGGCACCCTGCTTTCGACTCAGCTCCTTCTCGAAGAGCAGATGTGTCTGGAAGCTCTAGCTAGCGATCAGCGAAAGGTAAAAAAAAGACCTCAAGAGTCATTGTAGAGGCTCCTGGGGATCCATTAGAGCCTGGAATATCGTGGAGAACGGGGAGCCGCTCTCTTTTTGTGCCGGGACTCTGGTGCCAATGCTTACGGCCCCTGACAACTGTGAGGTCAGGCGTAAAAGCTTCAGCTCGTGCCGAGGTTCACAATGCTGCTCCGGAGCCATTGCACAGCTATTTTAAGGACTCTTCGGCTGCGCTCAGCAGCTGAGTGCTGCTGCACTTATTTCAGAGTGCTATCAGCTGTTTGGAAAGAAAAACAAGCAGAGTTCTTCAGGCCTCACAGCATTAAACCCGCTCACCTGACCTAGAAGTTAGGGAGGCACTATAGAGAGGCTGCTTTCAGCAACTTTAGTCTCAGTCCCAGAATAAAATGGAGGATACACAGGCCCAGTCTATCCTACCAGACTACGAGGAGGTCCATGCCTCCAATGCTTCCCTGAGGCCATCCAGAAAGAAGAGACAACGGGCCCATTCAGCTAAGCGAGAGACTACAGCCAGGATTAAGGCCAAAGCCTTCGCCACCAAAAAGGCCTCAAAAACTCAAAGCTGAAAAGAGAAGACATGAGGTCTTGGAAAGACAATTTGCTAGAAGCCTCGAGCAGATGTGTGGATGGAGCCAATCGTCGCTTCAATCTGGTGATTTGCAGGCCTGCCCACAAACTGTATCCAGGGCTGGAGAGGCAGAACTAGGCTCCACTCATCACCTACAGGCTTGGTCTCCAGATGGAGCTGCTGAGGCCTTTTTTCCTCAGGACTTAAGTAGAACTGGTCCCAATTTTAGGCAGGCTGTCTGGGTTTCATCCAATCCTCATAATAATCCATCCCAGGGCAGCCATAGACAGAGGGCAGAGGCCACCTTTACCCCTATAGTTGCTGGCCTACACCCTGTGGAACCTCCTATAACCAATAGGCATGAGGATATTAGAGAAGTGGTTTTGGTGGCCATTCGACAGGGGATTGCTGAAGGATTTCAGCAACTTCTTCGCCCTACTGGGTTGGCTCCAGGGTTTTCCCCCCTCCCTCAACAGGGAGCTCCCCCTGAGAGGACCGGGTTGCCCAGAACCCCTGAGCAAAAGTTTTGTTCCACTTATTCTGAATGGGTGGACTATGAAGATAGATGTTCCATGGATCCATCTGACCAGAGCCATGTCTTTGAAGAGGAGGAAGGGGAGGTTAGAGACTCCAGTTTGTCAGAGGATGAAGGTTTGAGATCTGAGCAACCCACCTTTACAGGCCTTCCTTGTTCAAGTCTCTTTTGTACAAAGCCCAAAACACTGCTCAACTGGGTCTCAATGAAGTTGCAGAGAACCCTCAGGGGAGCCCATAGACCAGGGTGATTCCTTATTCTCTAGACCAACTGTTCAAGCTGAGGTGCTCTCATCACCCAAGCTATTCCTAGAACTGGTGCAAGACCAGTGCACCTCTCCAGGTTCAGGGCCCCGCCCCACTTCTAATGATAGGCGGTTCTATAACATGGGCCCTTCCTTGGCCAAGGCCCTTCGGATTCCATCAATAGATGCCCCCATGGTTGCCTCTGTCTCCACATCTGGAACACCGATGGGAACCAGAAGATGTCCTAAAAGCTGATGACAAGAGGTCTGACCAGACTCTTAAACAGACTCAACAGGCTGTGGCCTGCGCAGTCCGAGCCTCTACTGCAGCATCATTCTTTACTAGGGTGTCACTACAGTGGCTATGTCAGCTACAGCAGGGGTCCCCAACCACCGGGCCGTGGACCGGTACCGGTCCGTGGATCATTTGGTACCGGGCCGCAAAGAAAATAAAAATAAAATAAAAATGGCGGCTTTCTTCGCCTTCGGTGAATGCTGCTGGGATCAGGGATCAAGGACACAAATGAAAGAAGGGGAGGGAGGAAGCAACCAAAGCCTGTCCTGCTCTCTGGCTCAGCGGCTTCGGTTTCCTCCCGCCTCATTCCTCTCTCAGTCGCTCTCTCGCTCCTCCACCAGCCCAGGAAGAAACTGCTTCAAAGAAGCCGGCAGGGTGGCTTTTCCTGTTGGCGCAGCTCCTCCGAAGCGCCCGTTCACCCCCACCCCGCCGCCCACGGTTCAATCCAGTGCTCCGTTCTGCCTGCCTGCCTGCCTTCATTTCTGGTTGTTTCGGAGTAGCTTTGGCTGAGAATAATAACTATTCACCTCTTTTACTCAGCCGAAGCTGCTCCGAAACAACCAGAAACGAAGGCAGGCAGGCAGGCAGAACGGAGCATTGGATTGAACCGCGGGCGGCGGGGTGGGGGTGAACGGGCGCTTCGGAGGAGCTGTGCCGACAGGAAAAGCCACCCTGCCGGCTTCTTTGAAGCAGTTTCTTCCTGGGCTGGTGGAGGAGCGAGAGAGTGACTGAGAGAGGAACGAGGCAGACACCTGAGGGATAAGGCTGAGGGAGGGAGGGAGACACCTGAGGGATAAGGCTGAGGGAGGGAGGGAGACACCTGAGGGATAAGGCTGAGGGAGGGAGGGAGACACCTGAGGGATGAGGCTGAGGGAGGCAGGGCTGAGAGGCAGGGCTTCTCAGCCATCCTGCAGGGACTTGTCCTGAGCCTCCCTGAACTTGGTGGTTTGCTGGCAGACGTTTTATTACCCGACTAGGTAACAACATCAGATGTTATCTAGTCAGGTAATGAAGCATCTGCAAGCAAACCACCAAACTCGGACTCCTCCCCCTCCTTGAAAAAGTGTCTCTCCCTCCCCCCCACTGCCGGTCCTTGAAAAAGTGTTTCTGCGTGAAACTGGTCCCTGGTACAAAAACGGTTGGGGACCACTGAGCTACAGGACCATTTGCCACCCAGAGATACCAGGTCCCCTTAATACAAAAATATCGCAGCAGCTGAGTTCACAGTGACCTTGAACTCCATGAAATTTGCTTCAAAAGTGATGTCTTTTTTGGCAGCACGACATCTTATTTGGCTGCGGAATTGGCAGACTGACTCATGAGGGAAATGGAAGCTTGCTTCTTTCCCATGCTCAAGCCCTAGAACCATATCTTGTGGAATCCAGGGACAAAAGGAAGATTCTGCCATCATCTTTCAAGAGGTCGGAATTTTGACAGACACCTTATTTCCGACAGTCTTCCCTTTGGATGGAGTCCAACACCTGTGTTCCTTATGGACAGAGGACATTCCCTCCCTGGCAGGAGCATCAATCTGACTGTCCAGGCAGGTGTCAACAATTTTCCAATAAGTGTCCCTTTCAAGGCGGAAGAGGTCATTCTCTTTGACACTCCAAATGACTGCCTTCTTTCTCCTCCCATCAGAGGTCGTCTGACCTCCTTTGCTTCATGTTGGGAGGAGTCCACTTCGGATGCCTGGGTATTCCAGACTGTATGGTCAGGTCTTCGGCTCCAGTTCCTCTCCCCCTCCGAGGTTTTTTGTCCGCTGTCCCGCTTCTCGGGGCAGCTCCAGACGGGCCCTCATGGAATCTGCCATTCAACACCTGGTGGACGTAAAAGCTATCCAGGCAGTTCCAGAGGACCAACGGGGGCTGGGCTTCTACTCCCAGCTCTTCGTAATTCCAAAGGCCTCGCGGGATGGGGGTGGAAGCTGATTTTCGACCTCAAGTCCCAGAACCAATTCATTCCCTACAGGCGCTTCAAGTTGCAGTTCTTCCAGATTATCCTGGAGAGCATCCGGGAGGACAACCTCCTTTCATCCATAGATCTTACAGAGGCATATCTTCATGTCCTGATCTGGCTTCATCGTCGCTAGTTCCTTCAATTTTGCTACAACAACAAGCATTATCAACACCAAGCTATGCCGTTTTGCTTTTCATTGGCCCCCAGGGTATTTACAAAGATTCTGTTGGCATTAGAGGCATTTCTACACCCTACCTGTGCGGGTCCAATGTTATTTAGAAGATATACTCATACAATCGTGTTTGGCCCTCACCGCCAACGACGACCTTCAGACCATGATTCAGATTCTGCAGGAGCATGGCTTCTCTACAAATCGTGGCCAGAGTCGTCATCTCCCGACCACCCAGGGGCAGTCATTGACACAATCTTCTGCGAAGTCTTCCTTTCTCCGGATCATCAACAGAGTCTACAAGACTTAGTAAACCGGATACCACCCCAGCATACAATCCCACTATCTCTGCTATCCCAGCTCCTCGGGAAGATGGTCTCCTGTATAGCCATAGTCCTGTGGACACCCCTTCTATACACATTGCAGGAGAGTCCAGCCCCAACCTGGTGCTGTCTGGTCATGGTTGGGGTGGGTTCTTCTCGTTTTTCTATTTTTCAGAGACACGCTATGTCTGTCAAGTTATCTTGCCAAAAGATGGGTGGCTAGCAACAAGGGCTGGCTTTATCAGCTTGGCAGACTCAGCTCGTTGAGGTAGGATGAGGAATCTAACCCTGACTTGGACTCTCTTGCAACGTGTATAGAAGGGGCATCTCAGGTAAGTTACCAACGCCCATTTGGTTAATAATGGTAACCAAGATTGGAGGGATTGCTGTTACTAGCAATGCAGTTGTGCTTTGTAACCATATTTCTTAGCAATGGAAATTCCAATTCCTTTGTAAGTCAAGGACTACTTGTATTGGACAATTAGGGTCTTCTTGCATTACTGCATATTGAGCTACCATTTATCAACTTCTTAAAAGGTCTTTGAAGATCTGAAGAATTGTGATAACCATATCCCTGTTAAATAACTACGTCTTAGTTCTGTGTGATTGAAAAAAACACGAAATCTATATTGCAAACTTGTGCTACAAATCATATGGATACAAAATATTGGTTTTACAGGAAGATGTAAAAGTACTGCTTTTAAGTGTATAACTTTCCTTTTCATACTTCCCTTTCCATATTTATATATAGTAAATGTAATCTGTATTTTTACACCAATACTCTGCTACTTTTTGTATGACTGAAATGTATTTTTTTCCTTTTAACTTATATAATTAGACTTCAGAACTGTTTTGTTTCCTAGTCTTACGTCTTTAAATTGGTTTATTCTTGAAAAGCACTGAAGCATGTATAGAATAAATATTTGGTGTCTCTGCCTATTACCTTTTCCCAGAAAAAGGAAACAAGTTTTAAATCCACAGATTTGGCTGGCTAGCCCAATATGATTTTTTTAAATGAAGGAAAGATGAAAAATGAAAACCATATTTGGTGACTAAAATTTATTGCTTGAAACAATTTAAATGTTCATCCTGTTGCCAAATTCTGTCACTTGTAATATATCAGTGTTTCTGTAGTTGAAAGCTCTAGCTACATTTTGACTATCTTTAAGGTTAAAGAATTGTAATAAAATATAACCTTATGTTCTTGTACGTTTTCACCTACTTGAATTCTCTCATTGTCCTTTAACATGTTTCATAATTATTTCAGTGGTCAAAAATCTAACTCGGCCATAAAAAAGAGTTGGTAATATGTGTTCTTGAATTGTCACTTTACTTAAATGATGGCTATTTAGTGCTTTGTCTGCATTTTCATTGAGCCATATCAATAGCTGAAATGAGTTAAGACCCTCAAGATTTCATATCTAGCTTGCCAAAGAGGAAAAATAATCTGAAATTCATTGAAAATATGTGAATAAGTAAAGATGAGAATATCCGGGGGCAATAGTAGTAATTTGTCTTTTAAATTTTTTTTAATAAATTCTGTAAGCCATTCCATAACAAGATGAAAACTTAAATTCTAATTTCAGGAAACAATGCTGACTATAAGGAGTTATAAGTGCTGCTTGACTTATATTCACAATTAGACCTGAAATTTCTGTTGTAAGTCATTGAATCAGACCTAATTTTATGACAATTTTTATGGCTGTTAAGTGAATCACCATGGTCATTAAGCAAATCATGTAGTTGTTATACAAATTCATTTTCCTCAATGGGCACTTTTCGCTGGAAACTGGCAAAACAAGTTGCAAATTGTAATCACGTACAATCAGTCTTAAATGCAAGCCAGTTGCCAAGCTCCTCAATTGTAATCACATGGCCACAGAGAAGGTGTAGCAGTCATAAGTACAAGTTGTAAGTCACTTTTTCCAGGCCATTATAACTTTGAAGAATTGTTAAAAGATGGATTGTAAGTTGTGCATTACCTGTAGTTGCAGGGTTCTGGACGTATTCATATATTTCTGATGTAGATCTCCCCTTTTGATATTCCTTGTTGCTATGAAAGGGGAATTGTTTTGATTAGGTATTCTCCCTCATTTCAGTATGAAAGGCCTGCTTGCCCTATTATGGTTTTTACCACTACAGCAAAGTTTGAATATGCAGCGCTTGTTATTCTTAAATAAATTAGCATATGAAATATATGCCACATTTATACTTTCTCTGACATGGCAGGCATATGTGCCAAGTCCGTGACATCAGTTCTGTACATGATACTTTTGTCTTAATCTTTACGAGGCTAAAAGGTTATTACACTATGGAAAATATATTCAAAGAAACCTTATACAATCTGTAATTATTTACTGAATATAAAACCAAACTTTCAAATATTTCATAACTTCATGTCATGTATCATCTGTCTTTGCAACTCTATAAAAGCAATATTATTTGTTTTGGAATACTCTAGTGTTCTTATAATTTATGTGTGATTGCAGTTTAGTATAAGGTCATGGGTGTCAAACTCATAGCGTCACTTTGCCATCATGTAATACATCATGATGTTTTTTCCCTTTGCAGAGCTGGGGTGGGTCTGGCCTGCACGTGACACATCCGGCCCATGGGACACCTGTTTGATACCCCTCATATAATACTCGTTATGGCAGAATCCATCCCCAAAAGTACTTACGATCTGATTCCAAACTACCGGTGACCATGCCCTCTCTGGTCACAGGAACACATTTGGGTGATTGGTAACCAGCCTGCATTTATGGCCATTTGTAGCATCCCATAATCACGTAACCATGATTTTCAACTTTTTTTTTTTTTACCAAAACCCAGCATTTACTTCCAATTTTCAGTCCAAAGGCCCCATTGCAAACAATGGGTTCACTTACTGATCACAACATTTGCTCAGTGACCACCGATTCACAAAGACCATGGTGACTCGCTTACTTAACTGCCACAAAAAGATTATAAAATCAGATCAGTCATGTGATGACCTTTACAAAGTGTCATGACTCTTAGAATCGTAATGAGCAAGCCTCTATTGTGGTCATAAGTTGAAGACAACCTATATGTAAAAAAAAGAAAACAGAAAAAATGTATCAAAGTTCAACAGTTGTTGAGGACATAGCCTTCTGTTAGAATAATCAAAATACACAAATTTTTATTTAAATATTTTTCATTTTCCTGGATTTATACAGTTAATCGTGTATTATTTATATATGAGTTCATGTTGTACACACACACACACACACACACACACACATATATACATACATAGAGTATTCTAAGACCTCAATTGATTTTCCCAAGAGGCCACATAAGAAAGTGGGACTGTTGTGAGGGCCGAAACAATAGAGCTCCAAAAGTACATAGGCGTGCATGCATGCACCTACGTTAATTGAAGAGGGAAAAAAAAAGCAGTTGCCTTCAAAAAAAAAAAGGAATGCAGTTGTATTGCATTCTTCATGTACATTTATTTGCATTTGATTTCTAATTTCCAAATGACCTCATGCAGGCTGGACAGAGACACCCAAACAACCAGATGTATCCCAGAGGTCATAAAATGCCTAGGTTTGTTCTAAGAGTAAATGTGTTGCTTGACTAGCTTTCTGGAAGTGCTATTTCTAGTAAGATATCCAATGACAATGTGTTCTGTATAGGATAAACATCAAACTTGGAAGGAGCAGTGGAGAATACTTGAATGTACCATGCACATTCTGTCATTTTTAGATTAACTTTCTTGTTTCACAACTAGAAAATCTCTTTTTATTGCAGCTAGTAGAGTAATAGTTGATCGACTATTTAATGTGACAGTGAATGAATGGAATGGAGGTTTGTGGGAATAGAAAAGAGAAGGTGACAGCATCAAATAATGTAGGAGATACTTGTGAGAGCATATTAGCTCTATCCATGTATTTTGCTGTGTCATAGACAGAAAAAGCTGTTGCCTTTTCCACAGTTCCTATCATCTTGCTCTTTTGATCAATTTAGAATCTTTCTAGTAGAAAATAATTTATATAGTCTTTGTGCCTTCTTTGTAGAAAAAAAAAGTCTTATCCTATGATTTATAGAAAGCTTTAAAATCTTGCTTCTGATTCAAAATAGTATGTTATATAAAGCTAAAGGGCAGGATGTCCCTTTCCTTTTAATATATTGAAACAGATTGGACTAGCAGCTGAATCTTGATTTTATATTAGCATTCAGTGGAAACAAAAGGAGAACATTAGGCTGACCTAAGGATATATAGAAAGTTGCAAGTTCATACAATTCAATTTTTCCAATTTTGATGCTGTCCTTGACACCTTCTAGTATCTTCTGCCTCCTCTGAATGATACTTCCGAAGTACCTATTTAATAGTAAGGAGGCATTCTATCCCTTCACAATACCCAACATAGAAACCAAACAAATAACTAGACAAGAGATGACCCTTTAAAAAAACTTGACATAGAAACATAAATCTCTCAAGACAAATCAGCATCTTCTCCACAAGAAAGAAAGAAAGAAACTGGTCTAAATCTATGGGGTAGAGAAGATGTGTCCAGTTGGGAATCTGTGCTATTTTTATGTGCCTTTTTAATATTTTTTACAGTGAAATTTTTTAATTAAGTAATAAGAGCTGTAATCTACATGGTTTAAGTCAGTTTTTGTGACTAATGAGGATTTTCAGGGAACAGGAAAGAAGTGACAAATAACGTGACATGATCAAAAATGGGACCAGAGTCTCAGTTGTTGCATGAAGTGGTCATTATTGAGCAAGATGGAGCGTGGGGGATGCATCAACAATAGGGAAGTCCACCACAGGGAATGAGAGAAATTTGGGGGTATTGTAGTACAGTGCATAGCTGTAGCTGCTCCTGGAAGCTTCTCACCCACCCAGGATGGCAACTGTCTATAATTACCTGTCTTCTTCTCAATCTCTGCCTCTTTGTTTACTTATATTGCACCACATCCCCTGCTGTCCGCTGCCTCTGCCTTCCACTACCCACACCTGACCTTGTGTTGTCTTCCCCCTGATGGCGGCCTGGGATCCAGGCGCTGGGTGAGGTTACAGTCTTGGGAGACATGCAGTGAGGACAGGAAAGAGCAAGTGGTGATTCCCCAGGTGAAAGTGGGGGTTCTGAGGGAGGCACTGTTTGAGGTGGCAGCAGAAGTGGGAGGATGTTTGTGTTGCAAGTGCTCCTGGAAAATGGTCCCTTGGGTTTTAGTTGTGGGGTGGAGGAAATCCCAGAATCTACCTACAGGCTGTCTGCACTCTCTCAACCCACCCAAAATTAATGGGGAGGGCTGTGCCTTTTCATGTGCCCACCAATCAGAAGGAACGGTACACAATGCCAGCCAATTGAGGAGAGCCATGTGAGGATTCTCCCTAACCCTGCTGCTTGTTTTTCCATGTGGAGTGACCAATGGATAAGTGTTCAAGTTGGGCATTACAGCAAACAAGGCTGTTTATTTTCCAAATGCAAAAATCTCTACATCAGCCTCACAGCCTTTTTTGTTTGTATCTTTTCTTATTCCCTGCAATAAAAGCTTTTATTTGAAATACTGACAAGAGTACCATAGGAAAAATGAAGGAGTCCCTTGGTACACGCAGCAGAGGCAACACTACAGGTAGTCCTCAACTTAACAACTGTTCATTTAGTGACTGTTTGAAGTTATAATGCCACAAAACCCTTCTCTGTCTCTCTCTCCCCCTCTCTCTGTATTTCTCTCTGTCTGTATCTCTCTGCCCCTCTCCCTCTCTCTGTATCTCTCCCACCCATTCCCTCCACCTTCTCTCTGTATCGAGAGAGAGAGAGAGAGAAGAGAGATGGAGGGGGGGAAGAAAGAGAGAAAACCAGCTGACAGGTGAGCGTTTTTGGTGAGGGCGCTCCAGCTTTCTCCAAGCCTGACCCCCCTGGAGTGGGCATGCGAGGTTCGGCGGGGCCAGCTCCATTTTCCTGCTGCCCTGAACTTCTTAAAGCTGTGGCTGGTTGCTGCAGGCTCGTCCCCCTTTCCGTCCCATCCTCCCAGATCCCATTCCCATCCCACCAGCCTCATTTTAGTGAGGCTGGCATTGTTTGCAGCCGGATTGGACCAGTGTCTTGGGCAGAGAGCAGGTTCCACGTCTCCCCAAGCGACCAAGACATGCCCAGCGCCAACAACGGCCGGAAGAAGTTCTAGCAAGAGTGGGGTGCTGGAGAATTAGCCACGGCTGCTGCTCCATTCCCCCAACATCGCCCTTACCTTCTCAGGCTGGGTGAGAGAGGGGAAGGTGAGGGGCAGGGCCAGCCAGTGATGGGGACAGGGAGCTGCAGCAGAGGGCCATGGTTACTGACACTGGGTATAGACTATAATTATTAGGGTTTTTTTCCTTCTATCCAATATATCAGCTTCTCAGAAACTTCCTGGACAAGCCCATGCAGTTTTCTTGATGAGGTTTTTCAGAAGTTGTTGCCATTGCTTTTTTCCTAGGCCAAAAGAAAGTGACTGGCCAAAGTTACACAGTTGGCTCAGTGCCTAACGCAGCAATATAACTCATTATGTTCTGGTTTCCAGCCTATGTCTTAATCACTATGCCAAACTGACTCTTCATTTCTTTATGATTTTGACTTACAAACATTAACTGACTTTAATTATTTTTAAAAAGTTTACAATGTACTTTTATATATTTCAAGAAGTGTTTGTATTTCCACAAATTGGAAAGAAAACCTGGTTTTATGAATCTGATTCTCTGAGTAGTGAAGAATTAAGCTGCATTTCTTGTTTGACATTCATTTAGTCAGATACCTTTCTTTTACAGCTATTTCATTTGGTATTTCAAGCTTGTTATTACTGTGTCCACTGAGCCATGATTTGCTGGAAGAACTCATAGTTTTTAAAATACTGTCCACTAAATCAGTATTTCTGATTTTTAAGACATCTTAGCAGATCCTAATCTTTTTGAGTTCACAGAAATGTAAATATTTTCTATTATCCCTCTAGAAGAAATGCAAGCAGAGGAAAAAAACAGCCCCTTGTCTTTATCTTCTTTTTCGCTTATATCTGAAGGGGAAGAATGAGTTTTGTCTACTCTCTGAGGTCAAAAGTCATAGTTGGGTATGTGCCATGCTTAAACAGTTTAGCCACTATAGATTATTTACCATATCTAGCTTATAATTTTCCTACAGGTAATCCTCGACTTACGACCACAATTGAGCCCAAAATTTCTGTTGCTAAGTGAACAGTTGTAAAGTGAATTTTGTCCCATTTTATGACTTTCTTGCCACAGTTATTAAATGAATCACTTCGGTTGTTAACTTAGTAACATAGTTAAGTGAATCTTGCTTCTCCAATGACTGTGTCTGAAAGTTGCAAAAGGTGATCGATCACATGACCCTAGGACACTCCAACTTTCATAAATATAATTCAGTTGTCTTGATGTTTGAATTTTGATCATAATGGCCATGGGGTTGCTGCAATAGTCCTAAGTGTGAAAAACGGTCATACATCACTGTTTTCATTGCAGTTGTAACTATGAATGGTCACTTAAATGAATTGTAAATTGGGGCCTACCTTGGTACAGATCTATATTGCCAAAGTTTGGAATGTGGATACTGGTCACAGCTAAATTTGGTTTTCAGATTCTTATAATTGTATTTGAAAAAAGAAAGAATAAGATCTATTAATTTGAAAAATTTGCTACACATTGAAATCTTTGATATGTTTTGTCCACAGAGTTTACAGAGCTCTGCAAAAATGCTTGCATTGCAAAGAAAGCATAGGCAGCTGCTTGTTTGTGCAATGAAGCAACATATTAAACAGAAAAACCTGTAAAATTAATGAACACTGCCTCCTCAAAAAGAATATAAGAGGTGAATCCTGTTTCTCCTCTTCTCTCCCCCCTCTCTCACCATTGCAGTTTTATATTGCCCATATCACTGTGTTTCTTGCTGCTAAATGAGCTTTGCAGCACAAAGTTAATTTTCTGCCAGTATTGCTTTGAGCTGATGACTGGGGGTATTTGTATATCCATTAAATGTGCTGCCAGAACATGTCCACCATTTTCCACCCTTTCCATTAAATGGTTGTCAGTAGGTTTACAGAACTGCTTCGTTACTCTGCTCTAATTGCAGAGACTTCTAGATGTGATGAAAAGTCTCCATAAAAAGAAACCAAAATCTTGTTCAGAGATCTGAAAAAAATAAATAAAAATGCTACAAGCAGTTAAATCAGATTTTTTTTTTGTATAGTCACAGTACAATTAACAGATAACAACATAATTTCTTTTTCCAAATTTTTATTTTGTGAATGTAAAAAATACTGAAAATAAACATTTAGAAGGAAATTACTTTTCCCACATAACAAATAATATCTGTACAGGCATGTAAAACTTATATATTACTTGAGTTGTGATGAGTGCATTCAGTAACTACGTTAATCCTTTGTTGAGAGTACATTTGATTTTGAAATGGGAACTTGTTAAAATTGCATCTAGGATGCCGTGCAGGAAACCAGAAAAATGATCTCCCATTAAAGTAACTCTACCTATACCATTCAAACCACCTGAGTTGACAGTATTTTAATGAAAGAACCCTCAAAATAATTTAGGCTTTAAAAAGATTTTTTAAAATAATATTTGGAGCTGATTTTTCTATAAGTTGTCTCACTGATAGCAGTCCCTCAATTTTTGACATTTTGAAGTGATGGACTTTATAGGGATTCAAATCCAATTGCCAGTGTTTCTTATGACAGGAACACTCTAAACCAGGGATGTCAAACTCATCTGCAGGCCAGATGCGTCATGTGCTGGCCATGCCCACCCCCAGTTTAGCGAAGGGGGAAAAAGTTGTGACACGTCATGTGACAACAACATGACATCACGAGTTTAACACCTCTGCTCTAAACATTTCAAATTTTCTTCTAGCAGAATACACTAAAATATTTATTCTTAAAGTTTTTTTAAAAAAAATAATTTTAAACTAATATATCTGTACTTGAAGCTAACCATTTCGCTACTACCTCAGCAAAAACCAAACCAAAACTGCTATGCAACCAAGACACAGGACAAGAACCATCTCCACATAGATACAGATATCTCAAGCAAAATGCAAATAGCACAAAATCTGTGTCAGGTTCCAAGTAATGCAAGCACCATAAGCCTGAATTTAATTTGATGGTGGAATCGTATGAATTCAGTTTGACAATCTGAACAATGCAGAACACCAAACATATAAAGTTCACTAGAGATCCCAAAGAGCTTAGAGTTTTAAGTTTGGATATTTTTAAAGAACTCTGGAAGCTCAGCACTCTTAACAGAGCACAAAAATATGTAAAAATTATAAATTTATATGACTTCTCCCCCAAAATAGGATGGTCAAACAAGAGTCAGCTTATTTATTTGAAGGTATAAATATATCATAATGAAAGAATCTGGTTTTTATAAAAAAAATCAGAATGATTCTGACTTTATATCATTTTTTTAAATTTTTGATTGTAGGATACAATAGCTCCCACAATTTCTTTACTATTTGATAGACCTGTGGAGATTGAAGGAAGTTAAAAACCAAAATATCTAAGGAACACCTCCTACTTTGATTGAATGTTTTAGATGAATACCATACATCTTTTGAAAGCATTTCACAAAAAATAATACTGCAGTGCTTAGGAATATATAATTATCCCATTTATAGGACAGATGTTCCAATAAGCAACATAAATCTCTCAAAGGGAGGTTAGTTGATTTCTGATAATATATATGACCATTTTAAAAAGTGTCCCATTTTTTCACTTTTTTATTATATCAATATTTTAAAGAATTTGTACTACATACAATATTCATTGTATGATAAGGACCCTTTATTAATAATCAGTAGATTGATAAGCTTGTAAAAGAAATTTTATGTATAATATCTAAAATGTAATGCTATACAGCATTTTACAGTTCTATGAAGATTCTGAGTAATCCTGGTCATGGTTGTCCCAATGGTGCTTTTTTCAAGAGTCAACTGGACTTTCTTTCTTTTCTTTGAAGAAATTTCGCTTCTCATCCAAGAAGCTTCTTCAGCTTTGACTGGATGATGGGGAATGGAAGGAAATGGCCTGCATTTACAACCTTTGCAGTGCCTCATTGTGATATGTTTGCCATGATAGTCAGTTAATAGGCATTGTCCTGGGTGTCTGACCAGGTTTTCCCCTGCCTCTTTGGAGAGTGGAAAGGTCACATAAGCAACCTTTCTCTTCTGCTCCTGTCCCCCCAGCAAGCTCCTGAAAAGAATCAACTGCAAGTCAACAAGTTCAACTGGGTCTCAACATTAATTATTTGATTAGGCTGCCTGAAATTGACAAGACTCCAATCAGTTTCACACCAAAGGCTTTTGCTTCCTCTTAAGCAGCTGGCTGACAGTCATGAGCATGCTAGGCAAACAGTGTTAGTGCATTCTTTTCAATATGTAGTCCCCGTTCTGTGCCTATTTATACTCTTGTATTCCCTTTCATTCTCCAGTGAACATAAACGCAAATATTAATAGCAATAGCACTTAGACTTATATACTGCTTCATGGTGCTTTACAGCCCTCTAAGCGGTTTACCAGAGTTAGCATATTGCCCCCAACAATCTGGCTCCTGATTTTACTGACCTTGAACTGATGATCTCACTCATTATCCCAGCACCAGAATAAGATTTCAGAGGGTGGGAAAATGGGGGGGGAAGTATAGTTGCAGTCACATGATTTTCATTTAGCAACTGCTTTGCTTAATGATTAAGTTCCTGGTCTCAATTGTACAACCTGTAAGATGTACTACCCATATATCAATGTTGTATGTTTTCTTAAGTTTTTGTGGGTATTTATATGTATGGTATTCAGCTTTGTTCGGGTATTTTCCCATGTCATCATAGTTGTGCTTTTAAAGTTGTAGCAACATTTTGGCAGACTCTCATCTGCCATCATCAGGCTTGTGTATTGGGTTCATCTGTGTGTCAGGCTTTCGCAGCCGTTTCTGTTTTAAATTTGGTGCTAGCCTCGTGCTTTGTTAGAATGGTTTTTTCTTCATCCTGATTGGTTGGGAGTCTTGGTCTGTGTTTATAGGTCTTGGAGTTTGCTGTGTTCTACTTGATTGGTGTTTCTAATATCTTCTGTCTGTTTTGTACCATTTTTTTTATCTTGATTGGCTGGCAACATTGTGTTTCCTGTATTGGAGGCTTTTAGTGTGGCTTGGCTTCAGGTGAATGGCCAGCTATCGTTTATTAGGAGGCTAGGTTTCATCTGGGTGGTAGGCTGGGCTGTGTTTGGGCTGGAGGTATCGGGGGGTCTGTTTGTGCCCAGGTGTTCATTTGGCTTGTGGTGTGGAGATTTTTTTTGTTTGGGAGTGCAGGCTTCCACATAATTGGTGGAGTCATCCCTTCTATTCATGCTTTCAGGTCGTTTTTCAATCTCTATGGTTTCTCTGATAATTCTGTAGCTGGGGTTTTCTATAGTGGCTAGGATTTTGGTGCCATTGAAGTCAATGCTATGACCTGTGGCTTTCATGTGTTGGACTAGTGAGGAGGTGTGGTTTTTTACTGCATTTTTGTGTTCATCAAGGTGGGTACTTATTCTTCTATTGGTCTGTCTGGTGTATGTGGCAGGGCATGATGCGCAGGGGACTTCTGCCGAAATGTTGCTACAACTTTAAAAGCACAACTAAAATGATGTGGGAAAATACCCGAACAAAGCTGAATACCATACATATACATACACACACACACACACACACACACACACACACACACACAATTTATTTTATTTGTCAAGCGATTATAAGATAACTATAAACTCTAACTATAAACTATAAATTCATAACTATGTTTATAAGTATAAACATAGTTATGAATACATGAAATGGATACATATAAGAAAAATAAAAAGGAAAATAGGACAGGGATGGTAGGCACATTGGTGCACTTATGCATGCCCCCTACAGACCTCTTAGGAAAGGGGTGAGGTCAATAGTAGACATCTAAGGTTAATGTTTTTGGGGTTTGGGGAAGAAACCACAGAGTCAGGTAGAGTATTCCAGACATTGACTACTCTGTTGCTGAAGTTGTATTTCCTGCAATCAAATTTGGTGTGGTTTACCTTGAGTTTGTATCTGTTGTGTGCTCTTGTATTGTTATGGTTGAAGCTGAAGTATTCATTGACAGGTAGGACATTGCAATATATAATTTTATGTACTATACTTAAATCAGACTGAAGGAGGCATAGTTCTAGGTTTTCTAGTCTCGTGACATAAGGTATTCTGCAATGAGTAGAGGAGTGGATAATTCTTCTTGTGAAATATTTCTGGACTTCCTCAACTGTATTAATATCAGATATGTAATGCGGGTTCCAGACTGATGAGCTGATTCAAGTATTGGTCTAGCAAATATTTTGTATGCTCTAGTTAGTAGTGTGACATTACCAGAGAAAAGGCTATGCAAGATTAGGTTAACAACTCTTAATGCCTTTTTAGCTATGTAGTTACAGTGAGCTCTAGCACTTAGATCATTAGAGATGAGTACTCCAAGGTCCTTGACAGAGTTTGGATCATCAACAAGGTCTTGACTATTCAGCCTGTATTTTATTTTCTGATTTTTTTTGCCAATATGCAAGACAGAGCATTTATTTGTTGAGATTTGAAGTTGCCATTTGTTTGACCATTCTGACACATAGTCGAGGTCTTTTTGAAAGGTAGCAGTATTGTCGGTGGTGTTGAATAGCTTTACATCATCAGCGAAGAGAACACAGTTGCTCTTAGTATGATCACAGAGGTCATTTATGTAGAGTATGAAGGGAGTTGATCCTAGAACACTGTCTTGGGGGACACCACTGTTGACAGGTACAAAATTTGATAGGACGCTCCCAATTTTGACCATTTGTTGTCTCTTTGACAAGAATGCTTCTATCCAGTTATGCAGGTGTCCGGGGATACCATAAGATTTTAATTTTAGGAATAGTTTGTCGTGTACCACTGAATCGAAGGCTTTACGCTTATTGTTGTTAAGCAAGGAATGTGGGTTGTTAAACAAGTCCCAATTTATTTAAGGGTCCAATTTATTATAAGTTATATTAATGTTCAGAGAATGAAAGTTATTTTTTGTCATCCAAATCTTATTAATGATGTTTGAAAATAATATGTTCTTATCAGATTGTGATATAGCAAAAATGACACATATTTAATGTTTACAGTTCCATAAAGAGGCAGGAACAGCTGTTGCTAAAGTAGTAAATTAGACAAACACTTAAAATATTTAAATTCTAACACATAAATCTAGAATTTCATCCTCTTGAAAGTTTTAAATTTAAGTAAATTGACTTAATTTGTTGCAAGTTCAATAAATTGGGCATAAATTTAAGTTTAATAAATTGAATATAAATGGTCAATTTACCTTTCTAATTCTATAGTCGTGATCAGGTTGTCTTCTCTGATAACTTCTCTTCTACCGTGCCATAATAATTCAGAAGCTAGGAACAGATGTTACAAATTAAGCATAAGGCATGCTTGGCAGATATGCCTGAACATAATGTTTCATCAGCATTACAGGGGTGTCATATGAATAAAGTATTTATTATGACCAAAGACCAGTACTTGAAATAACCTACAAGAACTAGTATGTCTTGACAGTAATTCCAAATATAATAATATAGGAGATTACACAACAATCAGAAAAGGAGTACTAGTTTTTTTAGAATCCACTGATTATTTATTGTTACACTATGCATGTGTGCAAAATTTTGATAGATAGCAATAGCAGGCTATTGTTTACAGAGAGAAAGGTTGCATCTAAATGGTCTACAAAGTTTATTACTACAAAGTCTACAAAGCTACTGTGTAGCTTCCTATTAAATCTCTTGTAGTACAAGATGCTCAACTAACTTTAAATTGATCTTTTGAAAAGGCTTTTGCAGTTACCAGGCGACTCCAAGGTAATATGCCATTTAATTGGCTACACGCTCAACATTATCAAGAACCAGCTTTCACTTATTTTGCAAATCAATTTTCTGAAATTGCTATTTAAGAAGTACCCTAGTTTGATCATAGATCAGGGACCTTTGAGAGAAGCCATAGGTCAGTGTTGTTTTCAATAGGTCATCCTTTAGGCTGAATGGAATCATCAAAAATTATTTGAGGACCCAGACTTATTGGACAGAAATTAAACTTCAGTCGATTAAAGATTGCTAGCTAAATGCACACTAAGTTAAACCAATCTGCAGCATGAAGGCAGTACTGTAGTTGCAGTTGGGCTCAAAAGCACTGCCATCAGGAATAAGGATAGTATTATTCCAAGAGGCGAATAACTGGAATAAGACCCTAACTGAATTCTGTATAGAAAACTACACCAATTTCATGGCTTAATATAGGTTGACAAGAAAAGGCCTAAAATTGCCTCCTTTCAAATTTTTATGTATTTATATGATTTCTGTACCCACTCATCTCAACAAGTGACTCTATTGGTAAAACTGTAAAATATTTCCTGAGGCATGAAATTGGTAACACTAAATATTTAAATAATTTAAATTGCCTTGCATGATAGTTCACTTACTTATCTTGGGGCTTTTGGTTAATAGGATCAATATAGGAAGGAAACTCAGTAAGAGTTGTACCCAGTACTTCTGAATACAATAGCACAGTTAAACTTTTTTCAGAAGTTTATATATAAGTTAAAAAGCAAAGGGGAATTAAACAGACATGCTAAATCCCTCCCTATTGGAAGGTAGTAACATTGTTTGCTTTTATAGAAAATTCTTAGAAGTGTTATCTCATTAATTTGATACTTTATTTTTCTGTGAATTCATGCAAGGCCTGTTCTTTATATTACACATAATGAATTCATTTTCTTTGGTTAAACAGGTAGATGTTTCTTCTTCCTGTCTCAACATTAATTATTTCCAAAAAAATCACACCTCCAGATACATAGTAGTAAGCAAATATATGCTAGGAAACTAAATCTCTTAATCAGTTGATATGGAATGTAAATTAGCTTTTAGACAAACTAAAAATCACCAATATTAACTTTTTTTTAAAAGTCACCACTAAGCAGCTTTTGAAAATGTGCTGCTGCTCTGATGCTTTTTCATGTATTTGAAGTCTGTAATGGTTAACCTGTCTTCTTTCATTTGTTATATTCTAGATCAGGGGGTCGCCAACCTTTTGGAACTCAGGGACCACCAAAGTCATAATTTTAGATCCTAGGGACCATTAACCAGTTCTGTGGGTGTGGCCTAATTTGTGGCTGTGGCTTGGTGGTCATGTGACTAGCTGGGCATGGCTTGTATGTAAATATTATAAATATTTATAAAAATATTGAATTTTTTATAAAAAAGCAACTTTTACCCAAAATCAGGCAAAGCAGGCAGGCAGATTGCTCACGAAATCATAGATTCATGCAGAGATCTATCTATCTGCCATTGGCTAGTTCAGTTTGTCACATAAAATTTGCTTTCAAGCAAGCTCACAAAATACCATGCATGTAAATATTGAATTTTTTATAAAAAACAGCAACTTTCAGACAAAGCCAGCAGATTGAGTTGCTCACAGAATCATTCAGTGATCTATCTATCTGCCATCGGCTAGCTCAGTCTTTCAAATTTGCTTGCCGTAGGTCTGCACTGAATTTGCTTGCAAGCAAACCTTCAGTCTTAAGGGAGGTTCGGCTGTGCTGAGCCAAAGATCTAAAGACTAGCTAGGAAGCAAGAAATCCAACCATTTCCTGCTTCCTAGCTAATCTAAATCTCCTGGCACAGCAGAACAGATGATGGTCGGAAAATGGAAAAATAGCAATTTAGCAGTCAAGTTTACCAGGTAATGAGTGAGTGGGCAGGGAGGGTTCCCGCGAGCCATGTGAGTGGCGCAGCCTTGTGTTTCTGCACAGCCTGGATTAATTGCTTTGTGGGGGTGCTCTGGGGGTGAGATTTCTCTGCGGCCCACCAAAATTTTCTCACGGCCCACCAGTAGGCTACGGCTCACCGATTGGCGACCACTGTTCTAGAAGATTTATTTCAAAGTATATTTTACATTGTTCTAACTAGAATTCTCCACTTACTTTTTTGAGGCAAACATTTGAAAGTGTTTTGAATTTAGATTATGAAAATTAGGTTCACTTAAGTTCTAATTGAAACTCAGATGGTGGTGGTCCAGAGAAATTAATTAAAATTATAGGCCCATGTTCCTAAATTCTAGAGTTCTCTGTAGACATCTTTAAGGACATATAAGTGAGAGCTATAAAGTTGCTAGCATTACAAGAGGTACTAATTGATATTGGATTTTTTTATTAAAATAATAATTCCACATGTTCTCTGAATGAAGTATAATTAAATTCTGTATCAATCAGTTCCTACTTCTGAGAATTCTCTGTGTGATACCAGCATTGCACTGAAGATTCTTTTAACCTGGAAACCTGATGGTTTTCCCTATAGTTATCTTCTAACTTGAAGATTTGTTTAAATACTAAATAAATGCAAGTGGGTGGTTCTGTACTGATTAAAATTGCTAAGGAGAAGTAAAAGAAAATGAAAATAGGCAAATCACTTTTGTCATTTATACACATTTTTACAAATGTGAAGCAGGTGGATTTTGGGGAGGGAGGGTTCCGCTTGAAAACTCAGTACAGCTCAGCTGCTGGTGCTAGAAACAACAGATGAATGTGGACACATATTTATGGCTTGGTTGCATTTAATAATATCAGTTGATCTAAAATGCATTTCTCAAATTTACAAGGCAAAATGACATGTACTTCCCTTCCCCACCCCATTTTTCCCCAATTTTTTTTCAATGTAATTCTTTAATAAAGTAATATAAAAGTTTGTACATGAAAGAAAAAGAACATAAAAGGTTTACAAATGGAAGTAAACTTTAAAATGTATGATTTTTCATTTTAAAGAATAGCACTTCTGATGGTATTAGCAAAAAATAGGTTTATAATTTTGTTATTTCTCCTTTGATATGCTCTTCAGATTTTATTGCAGGAAATATAACCCTGAAACAATTTCAATTAATTTCTTTTTAAACTAAAATAACTGGGTGTCAATTTATAGTGGTTATAGTGGATAAGCTAGTAATGAATATTGCCTTAATTCTTCCTTTGTTCTGTCTTTGCTATTTGTGTTGATATTTAAATGCATTGTTTTAATATTTTGTTGTGTTCTACTTTTTGAAGACCATGTGTCACGTCCAACCCAAGAATGATATACAGTAGAATAATCCTACCAAAATTCAGTTCTTTATTTGCTTACACCAAATAGACCAGGGATGTCAAACTCTATTTCATTGAGGGTTCATCATCATCATTCATCAGGGTTGTGCTGGACTTTTTGGGAGGGATGTGGCTAAGGTGGGAGTGGCTAGCTCGACATCACTCGTGTCAGGGAGCACCTGTGGTGGCCCAAGTGCCCTCCCAAGCTATTTTTGCTCACACAGGGTTGCAGGAAGCCATCACAGCTGAAAACAGAGCTCAGGGGGCACTGCCCTTCTGAGCTCCCTTTTTGTGGGCAGAGGTTTGCAGGAAGCCATCACAGCCGAAACGGAGCTGGGGGGGGCGACACGATCCTCCTGAGTTCCATTTTCACTGGCAGAGGCACTGCAGGCCAGTCCTTCATTGTTTACAGGGCGGCATGACGGTCCAGATCTAAGCACCCCGCGGGCCAGATTTGGCCCCACAGGCCTTGAGTTTCACATTCCTGCAATAGATAGAATCTTGACAGACTAAATAGAATAGAATACTTTATTGGCCAAGTGTGATTGGACACACAAGGAATTTGTCTTGGTGTAAATACTCTCAGTATACATAAAGAAAAGGTACATTCATTAAGAATCTAGAAACATAATGTACAACACTTAATGATAGTCATAGGGTACAATCAACAATCAAATCATACTAGGAAACAGTCAAGTGGGAGGGGATGGGTGATAAGGAGTCGTGAGAAGATTAACAGTAATAGTGTACACGTTGTAAATAGTTGAACAGTGTTGAGGGAATTATTTGTTTAGCATAGTGATGGCTTTCGGGGAAAAACTGTTCTTGTGTCCAGTTGTTCTGGTGTGCGGTGCTCTATAGTGTCGTTTTGAGGGAAGGTGTTGAAACAGTTTATGGCTGGGATGTGAGGGGTCTGTAAATATTTTCACAGCCCTCTTTTTGACTCGTGCAGTATACAGGTCCACAATTGAAGGCAGGTGGGTAGTAATTGTTTTTTCTGCAGTCCTAATTAACCTCTGAAGTCTGTGTCTGTCCTGTTGGGTTGCAGAACCAAACCAGAGTTATAGAGGTGGAGATGACAGACTCAGTAATTCCTCTGTAGAACTGTATCAGCAGCTCCTTGGGCAGTTTGGGCTTTCTGAGTTGGCGCAGAAAGAACATTCTTTGTTGTGCTTTTTTGATGATGTTTTTGATGTTAGGTGTCCATTTTAGGTCATGTGATATAGTATAACCTAGAAATTTGAAGGTCTCTACTATTGATACTGTGTTGTCTAGCATTGTAAGAGGTGGTAGTATAGGAGGGTTTCGTCTAAAGTCTACCACCATTTCTACGATTTTGAGTGTTTCAGTTCCAGATTGTTCTGGTTACACCACAAGGCAAGTTGTATAACCTCCTGTCTGTATGCAGATTCATTGTTGTCTCAAATGAGACCAATTAATCTTCACTACCACCCTCATCCCAATAGATATACTCTGGGAGATTCTAGGGAGTGGCTATCCTAATACTCTTCCTTTGATTCCTATTCAGCTCTGGGTTGTGATACCTGTTGTTGATCAGATATATATATATATATAGACCTTCAAATTGTAGAATCGCTGAACATGTCAATTTGTGGCCATATAACTTTGCATAAAACTGTTTTCCTCAATTAGAGAAATATATGAAAATATAAAGGCGTTCATTACTTAAATTACCGGTAATGGTTGACCAAAGTTCCAAACAAGGATGTTTTAATCAGAACATAGTGTTGATATTGAATAGATATTTCCAAACTGAGAAGTCTCTGGATATATTCTGAAAGAATTAATCCTAAACACACCTCGAGAGGTAGCATATTCATAATAAAATAAAGAAATGCAAGTTCATAAAAAACATGGATTTAATTATTTGTTTTAAAAAGTTAAGCAAAACAAATACATTTTAAATATTTCCTAAACCCATGACCTAAAATTGCAAGGAATATAATATGAAGAAATCCATGATTTGAAATGACACTGATTGATGATAAAGTCAGTTCAGCGTTCAAATGATGTTTCTGCCTAAAGAACAGTTCACCTTCTTTCAAAACAGTTAACTAAAGTAGAACAATTTTCATTGCCACTTTAGAATTTTCAATAAAATAGCTAATCCTATTTAGTGATTTACTACACTGTTGTCTCCATTTTTAAATACTTGTTAAATATATAAGCTGACCTTTTTAATGGAACAGTACCTATTGAGTCACAGTATTGTCTTGCAGAGAAAGAAAGAGTTATAACTAGGTTTGACTTGTTTACAAGTATCTGTAATTTCTGTGTAAAATACAACATTTTATATATTGAATAATGTACTTTTTTGGCCTTGTAACACTTCTTTAACTTTGTGTCATGTTAGATTTTCAAAAGAAGCAACCAGATGATGAGTCCACTCCCAGCACAAGTAACAGCCAATCGGATTTGTTCTCTGGAGAAACAAATAGTGACAACAGTAATACCTCTCTATTGACACAGACTGTTAACTCCAACCAGCAACTTTCGACAGAACTGAATGTAACTTCTTTGAGCAAAGAGGAATGTAAGTATGCAGTCTGAGAGAAGATTACAGGCTGTTCTGGAATTTAAGAATTTTAGCCCTTTAAGTTAGGGGTAGAGAAGAGCCTGAGAATTGATTGTCAAGTGCTAGCTGAAGAAAAGGGAATCAATGTATCTTTCCTATTTAGATATAATTATAGAAAAGCATTTGGTTGCTTGTATATATATTTTTCAGAATACTTCACAGTTTAATCTGTGAATCTATAATTTAAGATTATGCTTTAGAAACAGAAGTTTTCATTGTAACGTTTCTGCAGATTTTTTTAAAAAATATAGATGGTACCATGCACCATGTATACAGTGAGGATAAATACATTTATTATTGTTTTTGTTGTTGTTATTATTGTTGTTATTATTGTTGTTATTGTTGTTATTATTGTTATTATTGTTGTTATTATTATTATTATTATTATTATTATTATTATTATTATTATTTAAAAATGAAAGTGTACGCAGCAAACGAGATAACTATGCTGGGTTTCGTATCACAAATCACTAGTTGAACACTTCCCAAGCATTTAGGACTCTGTGATGTATCGGCGGATTATGTGAGCAGATCCCAGTAAGGTGGCCTTCTGCAGCTGACCCATGGTGATTTTGTCAGCGCCAATTGTTTTTAAGTGCTTGCTTAGGTCTTTAGGCACAGCACCCAGTGTGCCGAGCATCACTGGAACCACCCACACTGATTTATGCCAGAGTTTCTACAGTTCGATTTTTAAGTTTTGATATCTGGTGATTTTTTCAAGTTCTTTCTCGTAATTTCTGCTGTCACCAGGTATGTTGACGATCCACACTTTTTCTTCTCCACAATCGTGATATCCGGGGTATTGGGTTCCAAAACTTTGTCAGTCTGAATTTGGAATAATAATAATAATTATTATTATTATTATTATTATTATTATTATTATTATTATTATTATTATTATTATTATTATTATTATTATTATGCTTTTCAGATCAAGCTCAAAAAAGTGTTAAACTAGCCAACACTTTAGAACAGAAATGCATTAAATAGTGGAAAGATAATTCTGTTCAACTTCCAGGGGGAGAATTTCACAAAACTGTTCTTGCTATCTCATCATACCTACACATATCAGATGTATAGAGGCTAGAACTCCCTGAACATTGATTTGGAATCTAGAATAATGATCTTCTAGACGATTTTAGCTGAAAATCTAGAACAAAATTAGATTATTTAATCAGAAGTAATTGTAAGAATCAATAGAATCTTACTAGGCTTTCGGCAGTATACAAAAAGATAAACATAAATTATACAGTAAAATATCACTTATCCTGAGATAGACTGAAATAAATCTCCCCTCATATTACATAAAACATGGCAGAAAAAGAACAGCTCAGTGTCTATTGGCTTTGAAAACTTATCTGAATGTTAAACATATATTAATTGACTGACTTTGGGCTCATCATTTTATCTTAGTCCAATTATCCTATAGGGTTTTTATAAGGGAAAACAGAGAAAGCATAATGCATACTACCTTGATTTATGCAAAAAAAATCTCAAATATAAATCTAATGAAGAAACAAATACCAATGCACTGAATTCTTACACTGAAATCTGAAGATTTTAAACATTTCTATCTATGTATAGGATACCCTGAAAATAAATTTTGTTTGTCATCTGTCTACATACGCACAGCTTAAGAGTCGCCCCTCTGTGCTCCTTCTACCACTTTGGTCTTTTCTCTCAATGTCTTCTCTAATCCCTCCTTCAGCCCTGGTACTTCTCCAGCTCTCATACTCTTTATTGATGTTGCTGTCATTTAGCACCACTACAACTATTACCACTGCTGTTTTTCTAGTCCTTGTCTACTACCCTGATGTCTGTTTGATTGACCAGTACCATCCTGTCCATTTGGATCTGGAAGTTCCACAGTATCTTAACCCTGCTCCATAACCCTCTATGGAATCTTCCATCTGGCCTGGGGAGGATCTAACCCATACTATGTGTAGATGTTCCTGTACAGGATGTAAGGTACTTAGTTGTACTGTTCAGTATATGCTGCTCCTGCCTGAATCTTATACTCTGCCACTATGTATTAATTGGACTGTCTCTGAGGTCTCTCAACACAATCTGTACCTTCAGTATGACTGGCTAATGTACTGTTCTATGAATGCCATGCCTTAGTGTTGTCCACTAAGGCATGAGATCTATAGTACCACTGATAGGATTTCCCAATTTCAGCCACCCTAGGTATCTGTCAGTGGTACATCCCATGCAAGGTCTTGTCTTGCCATGACACATCATCTACTTGATCTTCCTCCATGCCTGCTGCTACCTCAGCCATTTTCTCAGCAGTTCATCATTGTGTGCCATATTATTGACATACTACTGGATACTTCCGCTGTCTTTGACACTCACCAAACTCCATTCAACTAATGTATAGTCTCTGGATGTTGAACTTGAATTAGAAATCTCCATATATTGTGAGGAGCTTCCAGGTTTTTGCATCCATGTCTTTCTTTGGTCAGCTCACTATACCAGATAGATAGATAGCTGATGACTGGTAGGGCATGCATATTGATGGTGTGGATCTTGTTTTTCAGGGCCTGTTTTATTCTTTGGTAGTAGTTAGATATTGCTGTTTTCCTTGCCTCCTCACCATGGTTCCCAAGGTGCTTGTAGTTAGTCTGTATGTCTACTATGTGATCCGCTGGTAGTTCTGCCCCATCAGTCATAACTACCTTTCCTTTCTTAAGTACCATCCATCTATACAACTTCAGTCTGAATGATATCCCTATGTCCTGACTATAGATTCATTTAGTCCTTATGATTATTTAGCTGATAGGGTCAAGCCTATGTAGAACAGCGGGGACAATGCATCATCTTGATATGTGCTGCACTTGATGGCCACTTATGCATGCTATCTTGAGTTGACTTCCAGTATTGTCTTCCACAATCCCATTGAGTTATTGAGAACAGTCCTTAATCTTCTATTGATTATGTATAGCACCTGGCATTTGTAGATCTATGTGTGTGGCATTGAGTTGTATGCTTTCCTACAGTCAATCCAGACTGCTCTAATCTGTTTAGATCTTGAGTCTTGGGTGATTGCACTATCTATGACCAATTGGTGTTGAGTCTCTAATGTGTTTCCAGTGCCCTTCTGAACAGTGCTTATATATTGCCCCATATGATCTTGCAGCTTGACAGCTATGATGCCTGATAGGACTTCCTATGTTGTGGAGCGGCAGATTATTGGTCAGAATAATCTCTTAAGGAGGGGCAAACCCCTGCTTATTTTAAGGCTGAAGGAACTATCACCACCTGCAAGGAGTCATTTACCACTGCTTGTACCCAAGGAAATGCCAACTCTCAGGAAGCCTTAACCAGACAGAAGGGGCATAAGCCCAGACAATAGGTGGCAGAGCTCACAGCAGTAAGGACCTTTTCATCTTCCTCAGAATTGTCTAGCTTGAACTTTTCATAAATAACCAATCTAATATGTGCCTTAATCATTTCCACTGGATCTTCTCTATTTATATTTAATATAAAATATGAATCCGGGCCTCAGAGTATTCTTATTTCTCAAGACTAGAAATCCGTAGCAAACCTTCCGGCATGAATATACAGAATAGGCAAATCTATATGGAGCAAATGATACCTCAGATACCTAGAATGTGATCCAGGAAGAGCTGAATAAGCAATAACTAGTGCTTGGAATTCTACTCAGGAACCTGTTAATAATCAATATGGTCTCTGCAATCTAGGCGTTATCTTGTTGAACAGCTTTCACCCTTCAACAGTAAGCCATTGCAGTTTGCACCTCCTGTGTTTTGTGAAGAGTCTTCAGAAGCAGCCTCTTGTAGTGTGTGTTACAGTAATCCAAGATTTCAACTTCATCATTGTTATCATCCTGCCCACCAATGCGGTGGAAACAATACTAGAGAACTGCTATGGCAGCAGTGATTCCAGTTGTTACAGAGAAAATGCTCAAACAACCCACAAGCCATCAAAATCTGTTCCATCTCTAACTCTACCGCTTCTGTCATATCCGCTTGGTTATGGCAGATCCCTCTTAAATTTAAGGTCTAGGAGTCATCTAATTTTTACTTTCTTTCTATTCTTTTAGGAATTTGGTGTGCGAGGTATTTTATTTTTCCCTTCATTAATCAACCTCACATTTCGTTTTTCTTGTTAGTTTTCTTTTTTTCCTTGCTCTTCATACTGTACATCAGTCCTTACCCTTGATATTAATTTGTTCCAATTTAATTGTACATACTACGGATTCTTTTTATCATCCTCCCACTTTTATAGCACCCTTCACAGCTAGCTACTCATATTGCTTAAACCCCCAAATCTGTAAGAATTCTGGTGTTGGTTTCTTTCCTACACAAAACAATATAGGACCCCAAACATTACGTGATGTAATTCAGCTTCATTAAAGTAGCAACATATTGGTAAAAATAATTTTAACCTACTGACTTTTTCTTTTCACAACTCAGTATTTCTTTTGCCTACCACGTTGATAGAAACATTTGATTAAAATAGTTCTACTTGTATATTTCTCTGCAGACCCCCAAATTAACTATTGTCCACTTCCTATCCTCTTGCTGTGTTAGACCAAATTGTTATAGTTATATCAGTTACATTGTAAAGAAACACAAATGAGAGAAATTATTTTGTAAAGTGTTAATTCTGAAATTTTGCATAGTATAGACAATAGATATGAAGCAGCAGAAGACGACAACATGTTTGGAAATATTATCTATCCAAAATTCTTGATGCCTTTCTGCTGGAATGACTATAAATAAAACCCAGGTTAGATGTATAAACAGTTTCAACTATTCCTCTTTTCCTTTTCTGCCCTCCCAAACTGAAGTTTTCTTCTCTAGTTCAGATTACTATCATTTATCAGAGCTAACTATAAAGCAGATGGAGCTTTTCTAATTGATAGCCTCAATGTGAAAGTTTCTTTCCAATAATGAAGAATGTCCAAACTGTAAATGTATTTTAAATATTGATTTAACAGCGCTTTCCCTGTTCATTTTGTTTTATAGAAAATTCTATAATGCAAATGTTATTTCATTGCAATATGTTTCTTAAAATATTAATATTTTTGGCACAGTACACCTCTTCGTACTATACTAAATAGAATGCCTGCATTTCAATAAGAATAGAGGCATGTGACATCATTTTATTAAGCTTTATCCTTCCAAACAGACTTAACAAGGTGATAAATTAAGGTTAATTGTTCTGCAAGATAAACAGAGAACAACTGTAACATTTTGCTTATGCTGCAGTACACGGTATCATAGTCCTATTGAATGGGAATAAATTTAAACTTTATTTTACTTTCCTTAAGTATCCAAATACTCTTATTAGAAAAATCTGTACTTAAGAAGCTGTTGGATCTGGCAAGATATGTGTGTCATTGCAGTGATACAACAAAAAAGAGCCTGTAAAGGTATCAAGGGACTAAGAAGGACTAGGTAGAAAGACAAAAGATTTAGGTGCCCATGTGGTATTTTCACTCATGCTTCCAGTAGATTGTCAACAATCTACTGAAGTGGAGTGAGGATATCAGACAAAAACTTCTGGCTGAAGGGTTATCTACATGATGGGCTTCTGTCAAGAGATGGGGTCCAACTCATAAGGACTTGAAATAATGTATTTGGAAGGCATCTCGCTTGGATCATCCAAAAGCCTTTAAACTAAATCTGGTGGGGAAAGGGACCAAACCCAAAGGGTAAATTGCAAGACAGTGAATTTGAAAATGGAAGATGTGAGAATGAAGGGGCACTCAGGTATAAAACAGGAGAGATAGTAAGCAAACACATGGTCAGCCATAAAGAGCTCAGATGTCTACACACTAATGCTCAAACTATAGGAACGAACAGGGAGAACTTGAAGTCCTAGTATATGGAGGCAGGTATGATACTGGTATGGTATGATAAACATGATGGGGTGGAACTCATGATTGGAATATACAACTAGAAAAATATAATCAAAAGAAACTAACCCCACAAAAGAGGAGGAGGAACAGTTTCACTGTATATGTTTTCCCTGTGTTGGATGGAGAAAAAAAGATCAAAAGATGAGAGGGTACAGAAACTTGAAAGAAGAGATGGAAGGCATGAGAAATAAAAATAATAATATGAAGCAAATAATTTTGCTACACAAATCTTGTTGGATGCAACTTAAAAAAGAATTGTATAATTAGTATCAGTTGAATAAGAGGATCCTAAATAGCCTTCAAAACATAAATTACTAAAAAGAAAATTGCTAAAGTTTTCTCCCCTTGGCTATATATGCAGATTGTGAGCAGTATCTTTAAAGACTTCCATAACAAATTTAGTTTCTCTTTGGTCATTTCTTATATGTTTGTGGTTCTAATGCATGATCTTTTTCAAAGATTATGTAGATAAATTGGGCATCTTCCAGTTGCACACATTCATGGATAGATTCAGAGTATAGATGGTTTCCCAAAGGACAGTCTGGGGTTTTTTACTTATCTTGCTTATAGCATCTTCTAAAATGCCTCCATTATTTGGTACCAGTTCCCACAGTGGATTAAAAATTGGCTATTAAATTCATGTATAATCTTTTGACATTTTGAGTTAAAAGCATGTGTGTTTTTTTAGTGCCATATTTTGAAAACAATTTTGAAAATGCTGCGTTTTGCATATTTCAGCTGCCATTTCTTTAGGTATCTTCTGTTGGAGTTTCAGAATTAGGTTCCTAAGGATATCTAGGAAGTATTCATAAACAAGTATTCAGTTACCATCTGGTTTGCATCACTATTCTTCCTTTATTTTAACTCTGGTTTTTCTGCCAGTACTTAAGGAGAACCATTTGTAAGCCACTCAGAGTAACCATATGTGAGTTGGATGGCCCTATAAATGTGTTTAATAAATTAATAAAACTGTAGGTCTGGTACTGTTGATGTCTAACTTTGTAAATTTCCTGTACATAGTTGTTTACAAAAGCAATTCTCTAGCTGAAGAAAGCCAGCTGCCATCTAGAAGCCCTGTAAAATAATTGAGCCTTTAACTGAATGCTACCCAGCACTGAGGTACCAATATATTTTTTTGTAAAGTATGAATCATTTGGCAATACTTTTATAATGTAGTTAACCTTGAAATGAAATTGCTTTTGTTTTGTTGCACAAAAGGAGGATGAAACTTAACTTTGATCTGTTTCATTTTCACATGTCTGTGTATTAGGCTAAATTTTGAAAACTTAGTAGCCATGAATAGTTTTTATTAACAGGAATATTAGTAGAATGCTGGTTATAGACGAAAGTTCTCTTCCATCCTACCTCTTCAGAGTTGGACCAAAAGAAAGTAACTTAACGGAAGAGAGAATTGCACCTTCATAAATCTGTTAGTTGCTTATGGGTTTATTTGCCCAAATGTAGGATTCAATATATGCATAAAATGAATAGAAGGAAGTTTTATCTCTTGTCCATTGAGCTATCATCTAGAAAATCATACCCGCCCAGTGGAAAAGCAGCCCTCCACTAGAATGAGAAATCTCCACTTATGCAACTTAAAACTTTTGTTTCAGACTGAGTTCTCTAACTCTACCTCACTTTTGGAAAGCAATGAGTTGTTACTTTCTTGCTAGTGTATTTCTAGATCAGGGGGTCACCAACCTTTTAGACCTCAGGGACCACCAAACTCATAATTTTAAATCCCAGGGACCAGTAACCGGTTCTGTGGGCATGGTCTAATTTGTGGGTGTGGCTTGGTCATGTGACTGGGTGGCCATGGCTTGTATGTAAATATAAATATTTATATAAATATTGAATTTTTTATATAAAAAGAGCAACTTTTACCCAAAATCAGGCAAAGAAGGCAGGCAGATTGAGTTGCTCACAGAACCACCGATTCATTCAGAGATCTCTATCTGCCAGTGGCTAGCTCAGTCTGTCACATAAAATTTGCTTGCAAGCAAACTCACAAAATTAACTCTAAATACATCATGTATGTAAATATTTATTTATTAAAAAGAGCAACTTTTACCCAAAATCAGGCAAAGCAGGCAGGCAGATTGAGTTGCTCACAGAATCATTCAGTGATCTATCTATCTGCCATCGGCTAGTTCAGTCTGTCACATAAAATTTGCTTTCTGTGAGTCTGCACTGAATAATAGAACCTTCAGTCCGAATGGAGGTTCGGCTGTGGTTAAAAGCAGAGCCGAAGATTTAAAGACTAGCTAGAAAGCAAGAAATCTAACCATTTCCTCCTTCCTAGCTAATCTAAATCTCCCAACACAGCAGAACAGCTGATGGTTGGAAAAAGGAAAAATAGCAATTTAGCAGGCAAGTTTGCCAGGTAAGGAGTGAGTGGGCAGGGAGGGTTCCCGTGAGCCATGTGGGCGGCGCAGCCTTGTGTTTCTGCGCAGCCTGGATTAATTGCTTTGGGGGATGCTCTGGGGGTGAGATTTCTCTGCGGCTCACCAAAATTTTCTTGCAGCCCACCAGTGGGCTGCAGCCCACCGGTTGGCGACCACTGTTCTAGACCATAGTCTATAATGTAAACTCTACCCACACGATGGGCTTCTGTCAAGAGATGGAGTCCACCTCATAAGGACTACATGGAAGACATCTCGTTTGATGGGAGGAAAATACAGGCAAAGAATCTACCTTTTCCTGAAATTGTCCACTCCTGCTAGCCTTGTTGCTTAAAAACACTAAACTTCAAATTCCTAAATGAGAGGGAGGATATAAATTTAATACAAAAAGAATAATTTCCTTTGGAGTCAGTGTGATTTATATCTGCATAATTTTCTACCAGCTTGTTAAGAGGATAAATGCACATTTACATGGCCATGAGGAGGAACCTTAGATTTTATATATGAAATAGTCAATATATAGTTTAAGAGTGCTATTGTTCATGTTCTAATCCATATATTTATTTAAAAGCTGGTTGAACTTGGTAAGCATACTTATGCTATATCTAGAGGCTCTTACCACAGTAGGAAATCTTATGTTTGTCACCTATCACTTCTTGCTTCAAATTTGACGTTTTTCTTGAATACAGAGTTTGCTGGTACAGAATCCCACATCAGAATTTTCTGAATTTGAGTTGATGGTGGTACAGAAATAGCTAGGGATTCTGCTCTGAATCATCGGAATTTAAAGCTTTTCATAAATTGTTTTTACATATGTTAGTAAAGGGCATATTTGAGGGATATTATAGCAAAACTTGTATTTATATGTTTTATTTTTCATTGAGATACCAGAACTTCATTAGAATATAGAATTTGTTACACATTTTCATGGTTAATCCTGCAGATGTAAAATCTTCAAGATTACGATGAGATAAAATTGATAAAGTAGTTAATAAAGGATGATGTGTTCCTAATTAATCCATTGTGCCTATAGTTGAAAATTAATTGTGCTATGGAAATGTCATGTTAATTAAGGCAGTATATGAGAGTACAATAAATCTTTTGCAAAAAACTTTAGTTATGTTGGCAACAGTAGGTTGATAGGTTAGTGCTTTTCAGCCTACCAAAGTCTCAATTTTTCAGTGATGCCTTGATGATTTACTTGTTACTATAAAGTGAGGTTTTACAGCAGATCTTCAGAAATGCCATTCTCCCAGCAACATCCACAATCTGAATTCTGTAACTATATCAGCATACAGATGATTAGTTTATACATTGTATTTTCAACTACCGTATTTTTCTGAGTATAAGGCGCACTCCTCCCCACCCCCCAAAAAAGTGAGTGGAAATGTCTGCATCTTATACAGTATATATTGTGGTGGGAGGGGGAGAGGGTGGGTCGTGTGGCACCAATCAGCTGTTCTAAAATGGGCAGTGGCGGCAAATGGGCCACGGCACGAACGGGCCGCAGCAAACAGGTGGCAGTGAATGGGCCATGACAAATGGCTGCGGCGAATGGGCAAGATGAATACCATATGGATGCTAGGAGGCAGAGGCAATTTTTTAAAAAAATATTAATATAAATAGAAAGAGCAACATGTTAAAATCCATATATTAATAGAAAAAAAAATGAGGCAGATTTTTATTTCTTGGTTTCCTCATATTCTCATATTCTGTTCTATAATACGGAGCGTTTTATAGTCCCCCCCAAAATATGGTATGTTCCGAGACAGATCCTGAACCATAGTTTCACCACAGTGAGAGTCATGAAAATAGATTGTATATTATGTTTATATCAAAATGGAATTTGTAACTCTCAGCTTATTTGTTCAATATAAGATTACCTATAATTTTGAATTATTTCCAGCTTCTCAAGGTGGTGGTTGTTTTTTTGAACATATGTGTAATTGCTATCAGAAGCTTAATCATGTTGTGATGTGTGTTGATTAAGCCTTATACACTCTGGAATTTAAGACTACAATTGAGTCCCGAATTTCCATTGCTAAATAATGCAGCCGTAAAGCAAGCCATCACATGACTGTATCATTTAGTGACTGCAATTTTGACACTCCCAGCTTTTTCTTATCCAAAAGTCATGAGTTATTAAGGAGATGGAATCCCACATAAAGTGGGGAGGGCTTGCCATTAAAGGGGGTTGGAAAGGCCCTGGGAGACCTGGTGCAGACTGCACATGAATTGAGGTGTGCTGTAGTGGTGCGCAAAACGACAGCCGGCCCAGCAGCACTTAGAACTTCAGGAGACTGCAACTTCCCTCATCTGCCACTCAGAAATGCCTTTTCAAATCGTACATTGCAGTTAGCCATAGCAGTAGCTTTGCCCAAAGCTACAGTTACCTCCACAGCCCTGCATTCCACAGGCTCTGCTACACTTAGCTGGTCTTTGCTGTTTTTCTCCTGCTACTCACAAGTTAGCAAAGGGGCATTACAACAGCTATAACTTTGGCCACAATTTGTATGTTTTCATCATAATTTTGAACAATTACTGAACAAATGTCATAAGTTGAGGGCTACCTATAGTTCCTTTTTCTTAATTTTTTCTTTTTCCTCCATATATAAATATACATATATACAGTATATGTATATATGTATACATACACACACATAGATACATATTGGTTATATATTATTTAATCTGTGTGTGTCTGTGTGTGTGTGTGTGTGTGTATACATACATACATACACACAGAGATAAGCTGCCCATTTAACACACAACTCAGAGCAGTGTAGAATGTCAAATAACAACTTCCCCAACACCATACAATTGAAAGGATTTGTTTTTACAAAACAATACATAAACTGCTCGAAAAAGCACCTCAAACAGGCCATACCACTGCCAGACTCAATGCCTTAGGAAAGAATCATACCTATGATGAAAGGCAGGCAGAATCAAGGCCTGTCGGATTTCAGGGGAATGCTGTTCCAAAGGATAAAAGCAATGACAAAAAATGTCTCAGATTCTCATTTTTTAGATTAAATGGCTAAAATTTCTGTTTATAAGAATCCTAATAAGATTTGAAAAGTATTTTATCATTGATGTTTTAAAATATCAATGTTTTGATTTTCATTTGATTTATTGGCATCCATAGTGTTACATAAAAGTGTTACATAAAAGATTATGTCTGCTATCTAAAAGGTTTTCTTACCCTGGTAGATTAACCCTGGTTAACTATGAATTTTATTTACCAAATAAGAAGGAGAGGAGATATTCAAAACCATATTGGAATCATGAAGTTGGAGTTATTATATGTGGTCTTAGCCAAAATAAAGGTGAAACAGAAAGGAATGGCTAGTGGAGAAACAGAAATAGCCTTGTCACTGTTTATCCTTTCCTTTATCCATTCCCACAATATTTATGTTGTGATTCATGTAACCAATATTATCGAAGAAATAGTGTTTTTTTAATTACCATTATTGAAATGCTAATACTACTGGAATTAATTGATTGATTTCTGTTTCTAGGTGGGCCATGCACAGATACAGCTCATGTTTCCTTAACCACAGCAACCAAAAGATCTTGTGATTCAGGTAAATTTTATTTTTAAAAGAATATATATTATGAAAGAATAATGTCCAGATCACTAGGCTGTTCAACTGACCTAGAGAAAGATCTCATTCATAAAACCCTTGTTTCTTCTATATTGCAAGCCATTACATGCCATTTTATGTTATGTGTTTAATAATCTACCATTGAAAGTGAAAGAGGTGGGGGAGGGTAAAGTCAGTAAAAACTAATCCTGCAAGTATTCCTATAGGAGCACCAATCAAATTCAAACAGCCCTCATTCTTCCCTCTGGAGGAAAAAAAGATAAAATAAGGACTTTATTAAAGCACTAACACTGTACGTTGCATTACAACTTCCATAATCAAAAGGATACCAGTGCCTTTTGCTTATATGTCTATTCTGAAGAAGATATTCATCTTCAGTGATGTAAACTGCTTGCTGGATAAAATGTTCCAGACGTTACTTCGCATATTACTCACTAGGAGATGCATCATTGACTTCTGAATTCACCAGACAAACCATTCTTTCCAAGGTGAGGTGGGAAGCAATAATTTGTAATGTCCTCCAACGTGGCAAATTAAATAATATGAAGTGAAGGATTAATTCCTTCATACCACATGACCTGATTTGGCAAGCCTGTAAATTGAAGGTAAAAGTGAAGTTTGAGCTATATTCAACCCCTTGTCCAGGGGTGGGATTCAAATTTTTTAACAACTGCTTCTGTGGGCGTGGCTTAGTTGGTGGGCATGGCTGGGTGGTCATGTGACTGGCTGGGTGTGGCCAACTCAACATCACTTACATCGAGGCACACATCTCGCCTGGCCTCTCATGACTTTGGGGATGCTGCAACAGTCGTAAGTATGAAAAACGGTCATAAGTCACTTTTTTCAGTGCCATTGTAACTTTGAATGGTCACTCCACACAAGCAAAGTACCAACGAAGGAGGAAAACAAAACTCCAGAGAAGTTCCTGAGACAGGAAGTCTAGTCCTGCCAAGAATGTAATAAGGGTTAACCGAGAGGCAGTTTCCGTAAGCAACATCAGAATGTTTCCTTCCTGCCTTCCTTACAGGATTAAACCAGTAATTTCTTCTAACAACCGGTTCTCCGAACTGCTTAGAATGTTAACTGGTTCTAGTGAATAGGTACGAACTGGTAGAATCCCACCCCTGCCATTGTCACTACCTAGACATATTCATGTTGTTTTCTTCACAATACAGAAGTGTTTGCATTCTTTTGGGATCTTTTTTGAGTTCTCATTCTTAAAGCCTTGCAATTTCCCATCCAAGTATTAACCAAGATCATTCCAGCATAGTTTTATCAAAATCCAAGGATTACATGTCTACAGATGTTATGATTGATTTTTTTTTAAAAAAAATACTGAAACCCAACAGGTAACCTTCAGTTAGCAATCACACAGAATTACATTCTCAACAATTGTTTATGTATAATGTAAACACAATAAAATATATTATAGAATTCAAATTATCCTCACCTTCAACAAAATCTGAAATCGATTGGAGTTGGGAAGTGTGATTTTGTGTCAGTCGTTCTCTCTCAGCCCAATGCATCTCACAGGGATATTGCAATGAAAATAAGAGGGTAGAAATATTAGGTATGTTTACCACTTTGAATTATATATAAAAAGATAGTATAAACATCTAATAATATAGTAATAATCTTAATAGTCTATGTTGATTTGTTAATTATGCTAAGACATGATATAGCAGCTACTCTTAAGGCACTCCATATAAATTTATGACAGAACTCTGAGGGAAGAACCCCTAAATGCTTATTTTAAAAGAATTTTAAACCCCCTTTCTCTGATAAACTCTGCATCATCTTGTAAGTTGTGAAAATGAAAAATCCCTAAATACAGATTTATGAAACATCTGTATTAATGTCAAAAATTTTCAATTAATTTCAAAATAGTAAAATTAGTATATTCTTTTTCAAATGCATAAGGACCTTTGGTATTCTAAGGCAGGAGTCTCCAAACTTGGCAACTTTAAGATGTGAGGACTTCAATTCCCAGAATTGCCCAGCCAGCATGACTAGCTGAGGAATTTTGGGAGTTGAAGTCCACAAGTTGCCAAGTTTGGAGACCTCTGTTCTAAGGCATTTCAGGGAAATGTGTTAACATTGAAACTCAGTACAGATTCCCTGTGCCTTTCTAGTTTTTAAATAGTATTGGAAATTAAACTGCTTCTGTTCATTTAGGGTCAGAGGAGAAGGTGGTACAATCATTGTACAAAAATAAAATTAGTATGCCATATTTTTTTCTTCATTTGGGATTCATGAGATTCCATTGCCTTAAATCCATAAGGATTATGGCAATATACAAAGAAGATATATAGAGCCAGTTTGGTCTAGTGATTAAGGCACTGACTAGAAAGCAAGAGACCATGAGTTCAAGTTCCACCTTAACCATGAAAGCCAATTGGGTGATCCTGAGCCAGTCATACTCTCTCAGCCTATCTCACTTCACAGGGCTGTTGGGAAAATAGAAAGAGGAGGATCCATTGGATATGTTTGCCGCCTTGAGTTATTTGTAAAAATAATAAAGGTGAGAAATAAATAAACAATGAAGAAATAAACAGTTCTTCCAAACTAAGTACAAATGATGGTAGCTGACATCAACCATCAAGATGTGGCAGAAAACAATGATTATCCCTTGATGTTAATATAAGTAACCTGAGGTCAGCTGGGGGAGGCAGGCACAGAAAGTGGCAGAATGCATGTGGGAGTTTAAACAGAGGCAAGTATGGCAGGGTGGCAGAGCCTCGTTTTCTGAAAGGAGCATGATAGGCCCAGCTGGAAAGGAGGCAGTGGGACAAAGCAGTGTTTGCACAAGGCAGGAGAAGTGTGAGGGCCTTACCTACAGGATGGCCTTGACCTAATGACCACAACCTGCCAGAACCACTGTCACTAAGCAGTGAGGTCGTGTGATGTTTCACCTAATGACCACTTCACTTAGCAGTGGAAATTCCAATTTTCAGTTATGATTATTAAGCAAGGACTACCTACAGAAAGCACAGAAGTTATAATTCCATAATAATTATCCTTTATTAAGTCTTCAACTTACGACCACAATTGAACCCAGAATGTATGTAGCTAAGTGAGAAATTTGTTAAGTGAGTTTTGGCTGATTTTACAACTTTTCTTGCCACGGTTGTTAAGTGAATCACTACAGCTGTAAGATCTTACAATTAGTAAGATGGTTGTCAAGTGAATCTGGCTTTCCCCGTTGACTTTGCTTGTCAGAAGGTCATAAAAGATTATCTCATGACCCTAGGATACTGCAACCATCTTAAATACAAACCAGTTATCAAGCATCCAAACGTAAATCATGTGACCATGGACCACTGCAGCAGTCATAAGTATGAAAAATAGTCATAAGTCACTTTTTTCAGTGCCGCTGTAATTTGAATGGTCACTAAATGAACTGTTGTAAGTTGAGGACTACCTGTGGTATTTATCTAGATTGAGGGCAGAAGCAATGATAGAACCTTTAACAGTTCTGGTGGTGATGTTTTGCTTTGAAATTGTGGAAAATAAATATAAGTGAAGTATCAAATTCATTGATTATTGAAATTAACTATGCTTAAATTTTTGCTATTCAAATTTTACTATACAAAATCAGCAAGGAAAAACTATTGCTCTACAATAGTAAAACTCTTGCTTTTATTTAAAAAACACAAGTTAACTTCAAAAAGAAAGAAAACAACAACTAAGTAAGTCTTGTTTAGTTGACCTTTAAGGTGCTGTTTAAATAACTTTTTAGTATTTGACTGATGGAGGACACTAAGTTACAAATCCAGCTATCCCTGTGCCTTCACTATTAGACATGGAGTACTAGTACAATAATGTAATGTACATCATCAGTCCTGTCAGTGACAGTACCCATTAATGACACATTTTTTTCTTCCTCTGCTCAGTTCTCATTTGTACTAATGGAATGGCACATGAAGCAAAGCTGTAAATAAAAGTTATTACCTAATAGGTAGGCACTGAAGTGGAACCTACAGGAGCTGAGGCATAGAAACTGTATTACTGCTCATCAGCAATTATAAACAGGATGAAGTGTTTAGGACTTACACTGACATAGCAAAGATTATTTGAGGCTAGGACATGATAATGGATCAAGGTAGCATGATGGATGTTGATGAAATTTTGTCCCATCTTGCTGGCTACCTCCAATATTAGTTGTGCTTCTCTTATTTTCATATAATTGGGGGAGACTGGATTTTATCCAAAAGATGGAAAGATGGCTTATACATTGGATTAGATCACAGGAGTTATATCCTCTTTAAAGATAGAATATGTTATGTGCGCAGATCTGGACCTACATGTTAGGGCTTTACCCCAGTTGCCTTTCTCTTCACCCCTCCTTCATTTCTCTAACGTCTGTTTAAAAGGTTATTTCAGTTCATCCTAGCAGATATTGAGAATGTGTCAGTCACCTCTCTGGTACCCTTTCTGCTAATTGTAGACATTTTGCTGACAGGTGGAGTTAATTGGATAATACTCTGTACACAGATATCACCCAGGACTTTAGCAAAAGATTATGGAACATTATACATACAGATATAGCAAGATTGGACAGGTCTTTTTAAAGACAGGATTGTATGTAATTTTGAGCTTAGAAATGGAACACATTTTAGGAAGTTAGTTGGGAGATGTAATGGCTGCCCAATTCCAAAAAGAACATGTGCGACTTACAGTATTTAATGAACAATACTTGTATTTTTGAACGTTAGGAATGATTAAATGGAATCAAATTGTTCTGTAAATAAAAAGAATTAAAAAGGGAGAAAAGCTAAAGAATCCCGAGTGTTGGGCAGCAGTAGACTAGGATTAAACAAACTATCACAATATAATGAACAAATGTTTATGTTTTCCAATACGTTAATTGCAAGTGGAAAAATGAGGGAAAGAGAAAAAAAATCAAAGTATCAAAATAAGCTAGATGTCACAGCTTTTGTGATTCATAATTAAGCTCACTCCCAAGGTGAAGATTGCAGTGTTACTGAATGTCTGTTAGGAGGTTTGGATATAGAGGAAAACTAAAAACAGCATTACCTTTGTGCTAGCAAACATGAATTATTTTAGGATGTTATTGTGAAATAGTATGAGCGCATCAAGGAAATGGAATTGTTGCCCATCTTCCCATTTTGAAGTTTGGTAGGTATAGATCGGATTTCTCTTTTTCCTTTTCTTTTGCTGTTTAGGATTGTTTAAACTTTCTAGAAAAAGAAAATGCAGGGCTTCTGGAGGTCTGCGGTTTCCTTTTTAACAAACCACCCATTACCCATAAATGAAAAAAATGGGTAAGGATTATGTAATTGGGCATTGTTGGCACTAGGGAAAATGCAGAGGATAAAGTGCCATATGTGGGCATTGTATGCGAAACTCCAGCACTTAAGTTAATTTTATGGGAAATTATGTGGGCTATAAATCCAAACTCTGTGTTTTTATACCAATTGCCATAATTTTATGTCTATTACATTTAATTTTTTAATTTTGTTTTTTTTTTTAATTTTGATAATTTGCTAAGTAAATTTATATGGTGCATGTACTGTAAGCCTCAGAATCAGAAGACTGAAGTGGTAAAGTAGCATTTATGATGATCACTGGCATATAATTACATTTTGCCCAGGATTAGGCTAATATTAGCATCTCCGAGCATGAAATTGAAATTCAGCCACATTGCTGTTTAATTACAATATCTCAGTAAGCATGCTGCAACAAATACTGAAGCTTTAAAGATCACATCCTTTGCTTTCCAGTTGTACTAGATTAAATGTCTTTTACTCTATTTTTTTTTAAAAAAATTTCATAGTCTTGTTTTGTATACCCAATTTCTAGGCCTATCATGGTTAGTATATCATTTGTTCAGCTGTTATTAAGCTCTTTTATTGAGGTATTTTAAATCAATAGCATTACGTTGCATATTCGTAATCGGTAACAAACATCACTTTCTTTATGAATATTTATTTTATTTTATTTTATTCATTAAATTTTTGGCCGCCCATCATGCTACAGGGTAACCCTTGGCGGTTTACAATATTAAAAGCTAAAACAATATAAATGAAATATTATAAAAATAAAACTGCAAAGTACAAAATACTTTGTTAGGAACTGACTTAAAAATCTATGCAAACTTTTCCTTGTAAAACTACTTTACTGATATAGCTTTTCTTATTACAGAAATAGTTTAATATATCATTAATACACAAACACACACACACATCAATATCCACCCCCACCCCAGGAGAGTACTAGAAAAAGAAGGGGTATCAGACTCTCAATTTTTCTGTCCACTAGCTGGATAGTTCTCCAAAAACAAAATGGAATGAATCAAAATGTTGATACAGAAAATGCTGACAAACACATAAGCCAACAAAATAAACTAAATACTTCCTGGAGTTGTGGAGAAAATTGTTCAGAAAATATTTCTCAATTATATCCCTATGGGAAACTCTGTTGGGCCACCAGTTGGAATATTTCTGGCTGCTCCATTCTAGGCCCTTTAGCTCCCATTTCTCATTATATTTCCCAGAGTAAAGCATTTGTGCTCACCTTGTGCTACTTGGTGCACATACAGATGCAAGCACAACACGAGGTCAGATGTATCTACAGATACAAGTTAGTTCATTCAGCAAAAGAAAATACAGACTTAGGGTGGTTCCTCTAAAGCTGCTAACCACAAGTTAACAAGCTCAATTCTATAACCTTAATCAGCCAGCTTGCAGCTGCTAACTGTAACTGACAATACTTTAATCATTTTCACACCTAAACTGTGTGTTTCCTAAATGGCTTATGGGCTCTGAGCTGCCAGCATGCTAGGCAAATAGCTTGTGCTAGCACATTCTTTTCATGTGTACTCCCCAATATGTGCTTGCTTACACTCTTGCATTTTACTGTATTCCAACAGTAAATAATATTATATAAATACTATTCTTGGATGTACAATATATAAGCCCCAGTTTGTGCAAGTTGGAAGAAAAGTTTCCAACTCCATTCTTGAGTACAGGTTCCCCATAGGGCAGTGTCTTGAGTCTGCTACTGTTCACCTTAATGACCCACGACTGCTGTGCTGGATCTGCTATGAATCACATTGTGAAGTATGTGGATGACACTGCAGTGGTAGGTCTTATTCAGGACAACAGTGAAGATGCTTATAGGGAAGAGGTGAAGGCTCTGGGGGACTGTGCAATAAAAGTAACCTGATTCTAAAAGTTAATAAAACAAAGGAGATCGTTATAGATTTTAGAAAGAGTCGGCATAGTTATACTCCACTAAGTATCAAGGATGCAACAGTATTAAGTATCTGGGGGTACAGATAATTAACAATCTGAACTAGTTTCTCCACACGTCATCCTTAGTGAAGTGTGCAAACCCGTGCCTGCATTTCCTGCATTGGATGAGGAGAGCACATCTTTCTTCTTCTGTCCTGGCACTTTTTACAGACGCAAAATTGAGAGTGTTTTAACAAACTGCATCACTGTTTGGTTTGGGGCTGCAGTGCCTCAGATACAAAGTCCATACCGAGAGTGGTAAGGACAGCCAAGAAGATTATAGGAATCTCACTTCTTGTTATTCAGGATACTGCTTATAAGCATATGCTTAGAGCTCAAAGCATTGTTGTGAGACCCCACACACCCACTTTACGGTCTGTTTCTGTTCCTTTCCTCTGGGAGGAGGTTTCGAAGTATTTCTAGCAGCACTACCAGATTCTGTAACAGCTTTATTCCCTTATGCCATCCATCAGATAAATTTGCAAGATTCATTTTTTTCACCCATGTATATGTATATATCTGAATTAAACTGTGTTGTTTCTTTGTGTCATATAATATATGTGAATATTTTTCTATTTATTTTGTCATGTTTATGTAGTGTATATTAGAGGTGGTGACCTTTTGAGAGCTGTATGCAATGAAATTTCATTTAAATGTATGCCGATTAGTGTACATTCAAAGTGACAATAAAGCTATTCTGTTCTAATTTCTATTCCTATTCCGTTCCATTCTATTCCATTAACTAATAGAAACTTAATTCTCTTCTTGCTATTTATTGTAGCACTGGGATGAACATTCCAAAGGGTAGGAAAAAAGGGCAAAAAACAAAGCTGAAATAAAATTGTATGACATTCATGGTCATGTGATTGTTTCATTTAGCAACTATATCGCTTAGCCATTGAGTTGAAGGTCCCCATTTAATTTAGCTTATAGAATATGATTGTAAGACACTGCCAATCACCTCTTCTGAACATAGACAAAAGGAACACCCTCGTCTTTAAAAAAATTATATGATCACATATTTCACTATAGTAGAAATGACAAGGTGTGTGTGTGTGTAAGAGGGGGGGTAAATTTGAAAATGCTTTCTTACTGTATTCTGATAATCTACATCTTTCTGTCAAAGTTTTGCAAAGAAATGTGTTTTCCTGTTTATTTTCTTACTCCATAAAGAAGGAATACAAATATGGTTTTAAAAACACATAGTAATTGATGACAAGTTTTAAGGAGATCCTTTGAAGCTTTTAAATAAAGAACAGCATATACCGGTAGATGTTGTGTTTGGTTTTTCATGCCTTTGTATAATCATTTACATTTAGATTGTTATCCTCAAAGAAAGGAGGAAGCTCAGTATGGTGCTTTCATATGTTTTTTGTTATTGGAGCTACAGCTAATACATTGTACACTAAAATTGTGTTTCATTAAATGCAACGCTGGTTTGCATGGGGACACTGGAAATGAGATTGTATGTGAAAATCTATAAACAAAGGCTATAGTTAATAGATTAATGCATTTATCTATGTGTCATAATCAAGTCAGTGACTAGTTTGTTTTGCATTTGATTTCTGAATTTAGGAGACACAAAGTTTTCTTGTGTTTTTACGTTTCAAAAAGTATGTGCAAACCCAAATAGAAAGGAGCCTACTATTTGCTTTTTTTTTTTTTCAAGTTGTACACAATTAATGACAACTGTGGCTGAAGTAGAACTCCCACTAATGCTGCATTCCAAATGTTTCCCAAAACTAATAGAGTCACAGGTGGACAGCGAGCCCTCTCCTGAGAAGCGGCCACGGTTACTTGAGGACGGTCATGATAGACCGGAAGAAATCAGCCGTTCCAAACAGAAGAGCAGACGCAGGTGTTTCCAGTGCCAAACAAAATTGGAGCTGGTACAGCAAGAGCTGGGATCATGTCGCTGTGGTAAGGACTGATAAACAGATTTGAATTAAGATTTCTTTAATGTCCCACCCAGTGAAGAATAATATGAGCTACATTGTTATGGTAAAAAAATAATAGCAAAACTTGCACAATAACTTTAAAAGTCTAAATAGCAATAGCACTTAGACTTATATACCACTTCACAGTGCTTTATAGCTCTCTCTAAGTGGTTTACAGAGTCACTATATTCCCCCCAATAATCTGGGTCCTCGTTTTACCCACCTTGGAAGGATGGAAGGCTGAAGCAACCTTGAGCCTGTGAGATTCAAACTGCCAAACTGCTGGCAGCCGGCAGTCAGCAGAAGTAGCTGCAGTACTGTGCCACCATGACTAATCTGACAAGGTCAACCTTATCACTGTGTTTAATATTTTGTATGTAAAGAGAGGGGGATTATAGATTTATTTTACTTATGGGGTTAGCTATTTAGATTTAGCAAACTATTGAAATGTCTTATTTTTAGTGACAGTTCTGAATATCGTCTTCTGTCATTAGATATAGCAGTCATATGAAGCTGCCTTTTTTCCAAATCCATCTATTCTATAGATTATTGTTCTAACAACATCTTTCAGGGGCTCCAGACTGATATTTTCAACCATTCTAGATATTAAATCTGGAATTTTGTGAATGTAAAGCATGTATTATTCCCCTGAGTTAAGTGTCTTCCATAAGCCTTTTGTACAGTAGTTTTAAAAATCTTATGTCCAACCCAGAGGGTAAACATACATATAAAAGGACATATAAGTTGCTGACTACATACCTGTTTAAGATTGACTACTTACAGGACTCTGTTTAAAATATTGTTCTTGGGTTTCCTCAGTAAAATACAAACTAAGACAGTAAAAACTGCTTAAACATGACTATCTGAGATATTTATTGTTATATTAGTGCATTTGTCAGAGTTTGATTAAGGGCACTTGCTGACACTAAGGCATTCTAGATATAAAATTTGTCTCAATAAAAGAAAGGTGAATATAGTTGTGCTTGAAAATATTCCAAGTCTGTTAGCTTAATTAACAGTGCACTTAGTTTTTGAAACAACCCAATTAGGTTAAAAAATAATGCTTGTTTGCTTGGTTGAATCCAATTGCCCAGCAAAAGCTCCATTGGTGCTGGAGAAGAGCCAGCAGTATTCTCTGACTGCTTTTCTCTGGGGCTGTCTTCAGAGACTACCACCGTACTATGTTGGTTGAAAAATATTTTCAAATGGTATAATATTATAGAAGGGGTGTGTGTGTGTAATATTGTACGAAAAAAAGAACTTCAGGGAAAGTCAGGGAGATTTGGAAAGAATTCCAATCTGCCCCATTCTTCCAGTAGAGATATTGCTGATCCCAGTTTCTTCCACGGAGGCATTTTTCAGAGTAGCATTTGTTGATCTCTACCTTTTTTCATATATTTCTCTGAAAAGGAGCCATTTGCTAGATATTTTTCAAAAATTATAAAGCCCACTCCTCCAATTTAATTATTAAAGATCATAGCATCCAAATATTTTCACATCTGATATTTTTTGTTAGGGGGAAGTCCCAGCTGTGCAATATCATGCTTCAGTGGGGCTATGGTCATAGTGGTTGAATATATTCCTTTTGTGCTTAATATTTATGTTTGATAATAAAGCTGGCATCTGTCTCTTGAATACATATGAGGAAATGTATCAACCCCCTACAACTTTATTGTATTTAATGTATTCATTCTTTAAAAAGATGAATTTCTTAAGGGGGTGATTGCCATTTTTGCCTAAATATGTTGCTGCATTTAGAGATAATACTAGAAAATACTAGTCATGTCAGGTCTGCTGAAAAATGACTAATTTTAATACTATAAGTATTTAAAAATCTACATACTGCTACATAAAGATTTGGAGGCAAAAGTTCCATTCATAATTGGTACATAGAGTTAATAATTTTCAAGAAGGTGTTTAGTATTAAGATTAACAAATTAGAAAATATATTTGTTATATTAAAATATAGACATTGCTGTTTTTTTCTGTTTGAAATGCTACTCACCTGCTTTAGAATACATTTTCTTTATCTCTTGCAGAACCCAAGTTTTCTTACACTAGCTATGAGAGATAACATGAGTTTATCCATGTGAATAGTGCAAATCTCAGTATAAGTGGAGACTGGAATTTTGTTTCTAGTTAATTCTGAACTATTGCTCTGTCAACTGGAAAGTAGACTTTCCAAATGTCAAAAAAATACCCAGTAACCCTAGAAACATTTATACTATTCTAAAATGTATGTTTTATCACTGTTTTTTTTCTTTCTAAAGGATATTAGTAATTGTTTTCCCAATTTGTAAAAACATATTTTGATTCTAGTAATGGTTGTCATATTCACCTAAAATGGGTAATTTTATTTGTTTATTTATTTTGTGCCTTTGAGATAGCTTTTGTTTCCTGGTGATTGCCTGGATAAATCACTGCAATTTTCTTGGCAAGGTTTTTTAGAAAAAGCTTGCCTTTACCTTCTTAAGCCAGCAACTAGCTCAAGCTCATCCAGCTGTCTTTGTGCCTAAGATGGGGACTAGAACTCATGATCTCCTGGTTTCTAAGATGATGCCTTAACTGAAAATCTTTAAACCTCAATTATTTCATAATAAAATTATCTTGGTTCTGTTTTTATATTGTTTGCAATTTGTATAGTAAAAACAATAGTAAGAATTTGTGTACATGTACTCGCTCCTTTTCCTTTAGGTTTTATTTCCGTTTTTGTATTACAAATTTCATTCAGGGGTAGTAACAAAAAGCTAGTTATTATTCTCCAAGTAGTATAACATGCTAGAAGGACAATCTAATACTTCCCTAATAGCATAAAGTTGTAATAAGAAAAAATGCAAAAAATTATCTGCACTTTTTTTTTTTTTTACTTTGCATTTTCTTCTTAACTCCTTGGTAGACAATCACTTTACAATTGGTGGAGCCGTAAGTCTTCTCTGTCCTGGTGCCTGTGTTATGAAACACCCCCCTCCCAGATTAGGTCAGCGCTATCTATTTTGATGTTCTAAAAGTCCTCAAGACTTGGTTATGCTACCAGGCCTGGAGGTCCCAGAAAAACAGAGACTTTTTTATATGGCTCCACTATTGAGGTGGATGTTCTCTCTTGTTTTCTCTCTTAATCTCCATTTTTAACTATAATTTTTATATTTTAAGATGCCTGTTATGTTATTTTTATTGATTATTGTACGCCGCCCAGAATCACTTCTCATGAGATAGGCAGCTGTATATTTTTTATTAATAAATAAATAACTGCAGATTTTAGAGTCCACTGTGTACTTTACTCATTCATTCATCATATTATGTGTCTCAGGTATCAAAGATAATCTGAATTTATGGGGCATACCCAGACTATTATATGATAAATTAAATTTCTACCTTTACACTCCAAACTTAATGAATTACAGACAAACTGGATATTGACACTGATTTTATAGGTACTATAACTGATAATGGGAACTGTTGTGCTTTGTTTTTATTTTCACTTTTTTATAATTTGTGCAAGACTTGTCCTGAACATCAATCTTATGTGAGGTAAAATCTGGACGATGTTATTGGTTTTGTAACATAATTGCAAACATCATTAAGATATCATTTTTATTCATTTTCATGTATTTGAAGATAAGCAATTTCATTTTTATGTACTAAAGATTAGAATCTGAAATAACTCATCAAATTACAGAAATGAGTTTCAGTAAATGTTAGGAGAAATCAATATATTCTCTATAATTTTAGGGCTGCAGTGTTACTCTATGGAAACTCTGATATTTATCTTTCTATATTATATAATCACATTGAATATTAAAAAATCCCATGATCCAAAAGTGTCTGTTGCAGATATGAAGCATTTGGGGGCCATGTCTTACCTAGCTAAATGCCTTCTACTGAATTATTCTAACACTGAAATTAATCCAAATTCTCTCTTTGTCACCAGGCAGTAATTTGTAAGATGGGGGGGCGGGGGGCAGGGCAGGAAAGAATCAAAGTTTAAATCATCCTTTTCTGCCACTAGTCAAGGATGCTTCAGAATTATTCATATACTGTTCTTTGTTGAGAATATCTGAAGCATAAAATTTTAGTTAAATTATTGCTGTTTTAAATTCAGCAGTGGTAATAATGGTGCAGGATTATTGTTTCTCCTTCAAAACAATTTTCATTGTTATGAAGTATTTAAGGTATCTGAATATTAGCATTTTTATTCTATTACATTATGAGTATTTAAGAGGATTGTAGGACTTGGAAAGAGGATACTCCAAATATTTTACTAAAGAGTCAGCACAAAGATCCTTGAAATATAAATTCAGAGTGTCTTTCTTCAAGAAATAATTCCTTGTGTATACTGACAGTTTTCTACTATTCAGTATGGGTTATTAACTGCTGACAAGAAATTCACATCTCATAAATAATTCTTAAGAGCCATTGCTGTATAAATTGAATGTGTTATGAATTGTGATGGTTCTTTTTGTACTGTGCTGTGCCTAGAGCAGAAAGAACAGAGTATGTCATTTCCATTAATTTCTAATGAGGTACCAATTAAAGGAAAGGAAGAACCTCAGAAGGAAAGTCATAGGGCCACCGTGAATCTTCTATCCTGCAGCTGTCAGAGAAGCAGGCCCCCAAACCTTCCCTAAAAATTCCATTAAATTAACAATCTCATCTAGTGCTTACACAGACAAATTCAGTTTCCCTTTGATTTTCAAAAGACCAATTTGTAAGATGAGTTCTGCATTTTCTCACCCAGCAAACTGGGAGAAGTAAGGGGAATTGCTAATTGCCTCTGCACATTTCAGGCTGAGGAAGAAAATGTGGAAGCAACTTTTCATTTTATATGTCTTTAACTAGCTAAACTTTAAATCAAGAATCCTGGAATAATTCCACTTTCTTGTATATGATTTTTCTATATGCCAGTTATATCACACATATGTTGACAACAATAACCTGCAGTATTTTATTGGACAAGCTTCTATGTAGTTTAATACTACATTGGATATAATGGCTTCCCAAAAGATAATTTAGTATAATATTATCCTTACGGATAGTAAAAAAAATAATATAAGGATATTATTAAGCAAATTTATGTTAACAACTACGAGTATTTTCAAAATCTGTTTGACATGTTCTTATACTTTATTGGTAAGAAGACAAAGAACCTTTTCCATAAATAGTTTACTTGTGAAAAATTCATCAATTTGAGTTTTCCTAACCAATTAATAATGGCTGATTCCTGAATAATAGCCTATGAATATTTTAGTGAGAAAAATAAAAGATTCCATTTTAAATAAATGACTGAAATGCAGACATGCTACTGAAAATTATTTTGGTGTCTTTGATGATTAGGTGTAATTTTAAAGAGACTACTAGGTTATAATTAATAATTAATATTTCTAATTGCTTGTGATTCCTCCCTTCCCCCCAAAACAAGATGTACTAACTGTTTTCAAACTGGAATGTCTCCCAAATCTGAATTTATTCTATGACTTAAGGTCATAAACGTTGCTTTCAAATGGAATAAACCAAATAACTAAAGCAAGAATAGGAAGGAAGAATATGAATTGAGAAAAAAATTAACTGGTTATTTTCAAGAGAGAGTGCCTGACATGCAGGGCCCTTCAAAAGAGCCTGGATGATAATTCATGTGACTATAGGAATACTGAATATAAACTTTTATATCTTCTGAAAGACTACATTTGCAGTATCTTCTTACAAGGATCCCTCTGTTCTTATTAATCTAATGATTAACAGACATGTTGATCCCTAGGACCAAGATTCTTCTATCCTTCCTAAAGAACAAATAAATATTAGGGGACATCTAGCTAAGTAAATTGAGAAAGCTTTTTCCTTATAATCAGCAGTGCCAAAGGCATCTCTAGTAATAATATCTCAATATGGAACTATGTGCATACAGTTCTTAAAATCAAGACAAACATCCAGGAAAGCCTAAGGCACAGTTACAACTCTGCCTCCTGTCAGATGGGAACCATTCAAGTCTGTGTGGCAAAGTGACATGATCTAAATTTTATTTTAATAATGGTACACTTTTTTGATAGTATTTAAAGAAAAACTAAAATGAGTATTAAATTATTTTATTTATGAAGTAATTTTCTTAAAAGATACTCTAAATTTATATAAATGTTGTATATAAATGTTACTTTGAGTTGTTAGCTGTTTTCTGATTTTATGTTATACCAGGGGTGTCAAACTGGTGGCCTATGGGCCAGATGTGTGACACACAGGCCACACCCACCGCAGGTCAGCAAAAGGGGGAAATGTTGCAATACATCACGTGACATCAACACGATGCCACAAGTTTGACACCTCTGTGTTAGTTATACCAACTCCAATAAAATTATATTTTTATGCATTAAACTGTTCTCTTGCTTTGGTACTTTCTATACAGGTAGTCCTCGAGTTACGATCGCAATTGAGGCCAAAATTTATGTTGCTAAGTGAAACATTTATTTAGTGAACTTTATCCCATTTTACAACCTTTTGTGCCACAATTGTTAAATAAATCACTGTAGTTAATTTAGTAAAATGGTTGTTAATTGAATCTGGCTTCCCCATTGACTTTGCTTGTCAGAAGGTCACAAAAGGTGATCACATGATCCAGGGACACTGCAACTGTTGTAAATATGATTCAGTTGCCAAGTGTCTGAATTCTGATCTCATGACCATGGGGATGCTGCAATAGTCATAAGTCACTTTTTTCAGTGCCATTGTGACTTTGAACAGTCACTAAATGAACTATTGTAAGTCAAGGACTACCTGTATCTGCAGACAATTGTTGCTAAAGTAGCTTAATTTTTATATAAGTAGATTGGATGTACATTTATTTGTTATGGTAATTGGTTCCGTTGCTGTCAACATAGTTATTGTAACATAGGACTTTATTTGACAATATACAGATCCGAAATTTGTTGTTTATGAAGTACAAAACACAGGCTATTAAAAATATACAGGTGAAACTCGAAAAATTAGAATATCGTGCAAAAGTTCATTTATTTCAGTAATGCAACTTAAAAGGTGAAACTAATATATGAGATAGACTCATTACATGCAAAGCAAGATAGTTCAAGCCGTGATTTGTCATAATTGAGATGATTATGGCTTACAGGTCACGAAAACCCCAAATCTACAATCTCAGAAAATTAGAATATTACATGCAAACAAGGATTGTACATAGAACAGTATCGGACTTCTGAAAAGTATAAGCATACATAATGTACTCAGTACTTGGTTTGGGCCACTTTTGCAGCAATTACTGCCCCAATGTGGCATGGCATGGAAGCTATCATCCTATGGCACTGCTGAGGTGTTGTGGAAGACCAGGATGCTTCAGTAGAGGCCTTCAGCTCTTCTGCATTGTTTGTCTCATGTGTCTCATCTTTCTCTTGGCAATGCCCCATAGATTCTCTATGGGGTTCAGGTCAGATGAGTTTCCTGGCCAATCAAGCACACTAATCCCACGGTCATTGAACCAGGTTTTGGTGCTTTTGGCAGTGTGGGCAGGTGCCAAGTCCTCCTGGAAAATGTAGTCAGCATCCCCATAAAGCTCGTCTGCGGAAGGAAGCATGAAGTGCTCCAAAATCTCCTGGTAGACAGCTGCGTTGAGCCTGGACTTAATGATGCACATGACATGGCAGATGACATGGCTCCCCAAATCAACACAGACTGTGGAAACTTCACACTGGACTTCAAGCATCTTGCAGTGTGTGCCTCTCCATTCTTCCTCCAGACTCTGGGTCCTTGGTTTACAAATGAGATGCAAAAGTTTCTCTTATCAGAAAAAAGGACTTTGGACCACTGAGCAACAGACCAGTTCTGTTTTTCTTTAGCCCAGGTAAGATGCTTCTGAGATTGTTTGTTGTTCAGGAGAGGCTTGACAAGAGGAATATGACATCTGAAGCCCATGTCCAGGATCCGTCTGTGTGTGGTGGTTCTTGATGCACTGACTCCAGCCTCAGTCCACTCCTTGTGAAAGTCCCCAACACTTTTGAATGGCCTTTTCCTGACAATCCTCTCCAGGCTGCGGTCATCCCTGCTGCTTGTGCACCTTTTTCTTCTACACTTTTTCCTTTCCACATAACTTTCTAATAATGTGCTTTGATACAGCACTTTGGGAACATCCAACTTCTTTTGCAATTACCTTTTGAGGCTTTCCCTCCTTTATAGAGGGTGTCACTGATGGTTTTCTGCACAACTGTCAGGTCAGCAGTCTTTCCCATGATTGTGCTTCCTACTGAACCAGACTAAGAAACCATTTAAAGGCTCAGGAACCCTTTGCAGGTGTTTTGGCTTAATTAGCTGATTAGAGTGAGACACTTTGAGCCTAGAATATTGAACCTTTTCACAATATTCTAATGTTCTGAGATTGTGGATTTGGGGTTTTCATGAGCTATAAGCCATAATCATCTCAATTACGACAAATCATGGCTTGAACTATCTTGCTTTGCATGTAATGAGTCTATCTCATATATTAGGTTTACCTTTTAAGTTGCATTACTGAAATAAATGAACTTTTGCATGATATTCTAATTTTTTGAGTTTCACCTCTCCTTCAGAATATTAAAGAACAAAAGATCCAAAGAACAAAATCAAAATAATTCTATATGGAAATATTAGACATTGCCCTTAAAACAGGCATTTGAAATTTAAAATTGTACCTAGGCAATGATTCAGCTACTACGGTACTACATTAGGTATTTGCATTTGTTGCATGCAAAATGCAGTGCATCCTAATTAAAGATAAATCCTACAAAATTCAAATATATCCAAAAATAGCCATTGAAAGCCAGTTTATCAGGCAACTAACCTGTTTCCTAATTAAATGTCTAATTAATGATGTATGAATATGCATAATTTACATGAGAAAAAGTCTGAATATGTGTTTTGTTCATATTTTAAATATTGCTATTTTATTAACTCTTCCATAGCTTCACTGAAGTCTGCTTGTTTTTTAAATGTGTTTCTGAATTACCTCAGAATAGCCCACTATTATCTCCTGTACGTTCAATGAAAATATGTCTCTAAAACAATATCTCCCTTAAGAGTTGCAGTGGTACAGTGATTAGAATGCAGTACTGCAGGCTACTTCTGATGCCTGCTGGCTGCCTGCAATTTGGCAGTTCGAATCTCACCAGGCTGAAGATTGACTCAGCCTTCCATCCTTCCAAGGTTGCTAAAATGAGGACCCAGATTGTTGGGGGCAAGATGCTGACTCTGTAAACCACTTAGAGAGGGCTGTGAAGCACTGTGAAGCGGTATTATAAGTCTAAGTGCTATTGCTATTAAGCTTATCAATACTGTAACTATGTATCAGAGGGACTTACAGTGACAATAATTTCATGATAAAACCATCTATTTGGGTTCTTTCTTTCTTTCTTCTTTTCCTTCATTTTTTGATATAAAGGAATTTAAATCCATCAGTTAGGAGTAGGTTGGTTGTTCTTTTATAGATATGCCATTTGCTCAGCAGTGAAAGTGAACCTTTTGGGCTTGACATGTCATAAATTAGAAAAATGCCTAATTTGACTTGTTGTCATGTAACACATACACACACACACACACACACACACGCAAAAGAAAAACAATTCTCTTTAAACAATGACACATGGTGGCATCCTGCAGCTTGCCTGAAGTAGAGGCATGTGTCTAAACTTCAGCCCTAGCATCACCACTACCATTCAAAAAGGCTGCCTTTCAACTTACTCCAAGGCGCACAAGCGTGTTCTCCTCCTGTTGATAGATTTCTGCAGTCTGTCCCAGGTTGCATGAGGTCTCCATTCTTGAGGTGGCTTCAGAGCATGCTCTTCTATGACATATACAGCCTCCAAAAATCACACAAAAGCACATTTGTGTTCTCGCATGATTTATGTGCATCTTCTAGTGCAGGGGTGTCAAACTCATGTTGTCACCCCAGCGTCTCATGACACATTGGGACTTTTTTTCCCCTTCACTAAACCTGCGTGGGTGTGGCCAGCACATGACACATCCAGCCACGGGCCGGGAGTTTGACAGCCCTGTTCTAATGGGTTCAAAGACTGCACAAGAACATACTTCAGCCCTCCCAAAATTGCATGAGAATAGGGCATGCTTGTTAAATGTTAGTAAGCACTGGAGTGTTACCCAAAGCATGTCTCCTTTGATATGTGTATCATAGGTTTACGGGATTCAGGCCATTTGGCAAAATAATGTAGACATCAGAACTTTCCTCGATTTTACTACCCAGGTTCCAGAAATTCTAGCAATTTCTCAGGCTTTTTGGGGGCAGAGTGCAACAGGCTCATAATTTTTGCTGCTACTCTTAATGTTAATACTTTTGTTTTATGTTGATCTATATTGTAGATCAAATTGTATTGATGACATTTTTTCTCTTTCTTGTTTGTATGTGTTTCAATTTTCTATTAGAAGAAAGATAATATTCAAATTTAGTATTTCTTCTGGAGGGGGGAGAGGAAAAGGCTAATAGAAAAGGTTAAGATGTAATTGGTGGAGTTACAATATTAGACTGTTTATTTGCCGAAGTATTTATTATATTAGTCAGGCATTGGCAGCAAACATAAGTAGCTATTTTGCAAAAAAAAATTACTTCAATTGGAACAAACTAAGCTTTAAGGGTACGAACATAAAAACAATGACCATTCATAAGGTTAAAATGTGTGGAACTATAAAAATGCCTCTGAAGTTTCTATAATGTACAAAATAGCTTTGCCTGGAAATTTGCAGTTATTTATTCTTGTCTTATCTGTCTTGCATTTTTATTGCACTATGTGAAAAAACAGAAGATACAGATATATTGCCAGGATGTGCTAGTAATGCTTGTTTGTTTTAATTAATTTTTTGGTTACACTTTAGTTTTTAATTAAATTCCAATTTTGGAATGGGGTATGTTTGTAAAGATAAATGCTCCAAAGAGTGACTTATAAAATAATAAATTTTAATTCAGGTAAATACTTTGTATCCATAGATGTTAGAGGCAGAAATCCAAAACTGACTAAAAACTTAATGACAATTTTGATATTATAGCTTCTGATAAAATTCACACATGAGTGAAAGAGATTTTTCCATAGAAATCTTTACTAACTGAACCCATATTTTTGGCCACTTGGGAGAAATTGCTGCAGGGACACTGAAAAAAACATTTGAGCAATTCTTGCTGAGATATAGTCACTTCTTAATCTAGTATTCCACACTGCTGCTTGCACTCTTTCCTTCCATATTTCCCAAAATTACCAATTTCTCCAGAATTTTGTAATCTTCATATCCAAAGTATGATAATTTGAGCTTGGCGATTTCTTTCTCAAATAAGAACTCTAGGTTAATTTCTTTGGTGATCCATTGGTTTGTTTCAATAGATAGCTATGCACAGTATTCTCAGGAGTCTTCTCCAATATCTAAGTTTTAAAAAGTCATTTTTTTTCTGTACTGCTTCTTCATATTCCCAACTTTCACTCTCATGGAGTGTCATGGGAAAAACACTGCCAGCACCATCCTGATTTTTACTGGTATTTGAATTTTTTTTAACTTCATGTCTAGTCTACCAAGTGCAAATTGGTGGCATATTTCTTGGTTGCTGTTTCCATTACGGTTGACAGTCAAAATAGCCAGAAGCTATTCATACCTTTACAGTAACTTCACTGTCAATTCAAAGGCTAGTTGCTATACTCGTTATCATTGGTTGGGTCTCCGTTATATATTCTAACTCCTATTTTTTCACTGTGCCCTTTTATTTTCATTCAGAATTTACAGATAATTTACATTTTCTGCTGTTAAAAAGTGGTAGCATCAATATAGCACAAGTTATTGACGTTATTTCCTACATTTCCAAAATGAAATTTGCCTCCTTCCAGTATGGCATTCCTCATTATACATTCAACATATAGGAAAATATATTTTGAAGCTCTTACTTACAAACAAAAAGGCATTTCAGACCTAAAGCAAACTAAGAGGATTAAAAAAAACATTATAAATCTATACTTTATAGTAGATACAAAGCTAAAAATAAAGAATGCTTTTCAGGTTTTTTTTAAAAGAGACAAAATTACCAAACTGTTTGAATACCTGTTGTGTTACCTCTGAAGCAAAGTATATTCATATGATTTAATAAATATGAATATCAAAGAAATTCATGGAAATTCATCAAACCTACTTCAGTCTAAAATAGTTTTTAATGTGAAAAATGATAATTTCAGTGCATTTCATTTCAAGAATAAGAAGCATATAGTTTAATAAAAACTGAAGTCAAATCATTTATCATAAGGTATATTTTAAAAAATGAATCAAATCATATTATTCATATGAATGATTTACATCTTAGAACCTCCTCTGGATTTCAAGTCTGCAATGAGTATTGTCTAAAATGAAGTCTTCCAATACTTTTCGTGAAGGAAGCATGTTGCTTTTAGTTCCCAAATAGTATTTTCCATAGGGTATTTCCCTGTTGGATGCATCCCAGAAATAATATCTTTGTATCTTCTTATTAAGCTTTGCTCTCGTTTCTTTGAGTTTTCTCTTAGAAAGTTCAAGAAGAAAAAAAATACATTAATTTGTTTACTAAACAAGTTTGAGATGTTAACAACGAACAGAGCAAAATTGAATCAGAATCAGGACATGTGAACAGTTATTAAAATTGAACATTGTTTTTAATAACCTACAGTTCTTCTCAAACGGGAGAAGGCATTAATTACCACTGGTGCAAAAGGGAATTGGCTAAAAGAAATAAATTATCAGCAAATATAAAAGCTCCTTTGGGAGCTTTGTTGAACTTGACTAATAAGATGGTTTTGTTTTGGGAATATTCTAACAGAAAGTATACATGGACCAAGATTGGTATCAGTTTTGGGGATATAACCCAAAACATGTTGTTATAGTGGAACAGTTTTGTCAATTACACTCCAGTTATAATTAGCTGCCCTCCCTGAGGATTACCATCTTGATTTTACAAAAATACCCAACAATAAAACTATACATAAAGAGAGAAAACTGCCAAATGCATAGTCAGCATTCAGCAAAGATTTACGGTCGGATAAGTAACATGAGAAGGATTGATGATCACATGAAACAATACAAACAAAGTGCTGGTTTGTTGCACTGTTTACAACAAGGTCTTTGACTGGGTAGATTATGCCAGACTGGAATATATTAAGACTAATATGAGCACCAGGACACCTGATTTATTTTTGAAGAATTCTTATAAAATAATGAACAAGAAGCTGCTATTAAAAATTAAATTTGAAGAAACTGTGTTTTAGAATATAGATTTAAGTAAGACATAGATGCAATATTGACTTTATAGTATTTAAATGTTATATTGCATGTATTAGTGGAATGCAAGGTTGGAAGAGATTAGAGTTGGAATCAAAATTGGTGGTTGAAATGCTAACAATTTGACAAATGTAAATGACACACTTTATTAGTCAAAAATAAGACTTTGGAAATAAGAAAACGAGTGAGGAGTAAAAATAATTGGTGTTAATCTTAAAGGTTAAGAAGTTGAAGGTAATGTCAAGTTGTAAGCCTAACAAATATTTAATTCATAGAAAAGTAATAAAGATTACGTCTAGTTTTCTTTTGTTCAGCTTAAAGGAGGACAGTATGCCTCAGAAGCAAAGATTAATCCTAGGTAGGAAAGCAGTGACTCTTATAGATGAGATTATGAAAAACAAGGGCAGTTAATAGCAATAAAGAGCAGAACGGTTAGGAAAATAGTCTTTCCAGTTATATGGCTATGAAAAGCTAACAATTTAATGAAAGAAAGATGCTTTCGAATTACATATTTGGAATACTTTCTAAGAGTATCATGGCCTACAAGAAAAATTGACAAAGTAAAGGCTTAAGTAAACGACAAACAGAAAATTGCATCCTTTGGACATATAAGGCAAGCAGGTGATAGACTAGAAAAAATCCCTATGCTTGACAAGGTTGAGGAAAACGGAATAAGTAGGAGTCAGTGAATAAGTTGGGTGGATGGAATTACAGAGTTGAAGTTTTTCCAAGGAAATTACTAGGATGTATGCTTGTCTATTCAGTCAAGCGCAATTCATAGCCCCTAACTGTCTTAACCATATATATCTTGATTGAGTCTATGAGATTCTTTAGCTAACTTCCTAAATATTTCTTGAATTTGTCTTAAATATGGTTCTCATGGTGTACACTATTCCTTGCCACTTAAATGTTACTGGATCACAAATCTGAGTTACATTTTTAACATTAAAATGTTATATAAATGAATTAATTTAGGCGGAAATAGAAATGCCCGCTTGCTGATGAACAGCATCTGCCAGTAAAACAGATTTCCCTTATATTTTCAAATCCCCAGGCCTTTCCCTAATTAATCCAAAGAGGAAGATCTCGTTAACAGCAGTTTTTAGGAAAACTAACAGGAAGAGTCCTGTGCATGAGCAAAATTTTTTACATAAAATAGAACATCAAAATTTGCATTTTATAAAAATCAGGCTCCCCCTCTGAAATGCTATTTAATTCTTCTGATTTTCTTGGGGCATGTGCTTGTTACCTTGTTGCATAAGCTTGAGTGACCTCTAGATTAAACATTACAGTTTGTCAGTATTTCTAGTCATAAAATTCCAGTAACTAATAACAGAGCAATGGTTGCAAAATTAAACACAGCTACTAGTATGCAACTGGCTTTTAGCCTTGGCAACCAAAATGTCAGAAATGTTCTTCTTACATAAGAGCATATTAACTTTAACATAAGATTTAATAACAAGGCATCATTTAAAAACAAAACAAATTCAGATTCTCCAGAGCATCATCTTTGTTAAGACCAGAGAAAAAGTTATTAGTCACTCTCAGCTCAGATATAATTATTTTGCATTAACTGCAAAATACAGGGATGCTACCTGTAGTTGTTGGGTTGTGCCAAAAGCATTTTGAAATAAAAAGTTAACCACTCGTTTAAAAAGATTTGTATTTTACATTTCTGCCTTAAGCAGAGAATCAGTAAACACTTATGATCTTGTTTGTTTCTGCTAGAAACCAGTAATTAGATATCACCTTTTAGAAAATTACTGTCTTAACCTCTTATACTATAGACATGTTCTGACAAATTATTTCCCCCTTTTTAACAGTTCATTTAATAAAGAACTTCTAGAATGGTTGAAAGCTACACTGCTCAAAAAAATAAAGGTAACACAAAAATAAGACATCCTAGATCTGAATGAATGAAATATTCTATTAAATACTTTGCTCATTACATAGTTGAATGTGCTGACAACAAAATCACACAAAAATTATCAATGGAAATCAAATTTAGCAACCCATGGAGGTCTGGATTTGGAGTTACACTCAAAATTAAAGTGGAAAAAAACACTACAGGCTGATCCAACTTTGTTGTAATGTCCTTAAAACAAGTCAAAATGAGACTCAGTAGTATGTGTGGCCTCCACATGCCTGTATGACCTCCCTACAATGGTTGGCATGCTCCTGATGAGGTGACGGATGATCTCCTAAGGGATCTCCTCCCACACCTGGACTAAAGCATCCCCCAACTCCTGGACAGTCTGTGGTGCAAAGTGGCGTTAGTGGATGGAGCGAGACATGATGTCCCAGATGTGTTCAATTGGATTCAGGTCTGGGGAACGGGCAGACCAGTCCATAGCATCAATGCCTTCGTCTTGCAGGAACTGCTGACACACTCCAGCCACATGAGGTCTACCATTGTCTTGCATTAGGAGGAACCCAGGGCCAACCAGACCAGCATACAGTCTCACAAGGGATCTGAGGATCTCATCTCAGTACCTAATGGCAGTCAGGCTACCTCTAGCGAGCACATGGAGGGCTGTGTGGCCCCCTAAAGAAATGCCACCCCACACCATTACTGACCCACTGCCAAACCAGTCATGCTGGAGTATGTTGCAGGTAGCAGAACGTTCTCCATGGCGTCTCCAGACCCTGTCACATGTGCTCAGTGCTTTCATTCACTTTCATTCAAAGGTGACCAAACCATCAGCCAGAAAGCATAGGAACTGAGAAGTGGTCTGTGGTCACCACCTGCAGAACCACTCCTTTATTGGGGATGTCTTGCTAACTGCCTATGCTTTCTACCTGTTGTCTATTCCATTTGCACAACAAGATGTGAAATTGATTGTCAATCAGTGTTGCTACCTAAGTGGACAGTTTGATTTCACAGAAGTGTGATTGACTTGGAGTTATATTGTGTTGTTTAAGTGTTCCCTTTATTTTTTTGAGCAGTGTAAATACAATTGTATGCTTTAAATCTGAATTCTTTTTTAATTCTTTTGCTCAGAATAATTTATGTTATGCTTCCCAGAGTCAGAATTAGGCAGCACTCAAATCAAATCAAATCAAATAATCAACTACAGGTAGTCCTCAACTTATAACCCTTACTTGGCGACTATTTGAAATTACAACAGCACTGAAAAAAAGTGGCTTATAACCATTTTTCACACTTAAAAACTGTTGCATTCCCCCCCTGTGGTCACATGATCAAAATTCAGATGCTTGGCAATTGACTCATATTTATGACGATTGCACTGTCCCAGGGTCATGAATTCATTTGTTGCAAGCAAAGTTAATTCAACAACTGTAGCAAGAAAGGTTATAAAATGGGACAAAACTCACTTAACAGCTGTCTCGCTTAGCAACAGAAATTTGAGACTTAGTTGTCACCATAAGTCAAGGACTACCTCTATCTTCAGTGATAAGAAAGATCTGTATTTGGAAGTTTCAGTATACAAATTGATATAACTAGGCTTTCAATATTGTTAATATTAGTGTTTTTTTTAAATATAAAGGAACAAAGCAAATTATCCCCGAAGCAAAATTCTGTGAAACATTGACATTTTTTACCAGAATTAGTTGTTCTGAAACATTGACATTTTTTACCAGAATTAGTTGTTATTCAACATAGCTATAATTTGCCTTAATATATCCGTGTTAGACAGGATTGGTTTAAAAATAATAATAATAATCATCATCATCATCATCATCTAGATTTGATTTATCTCTATATGTGAAGTTTCAAATTATTCACATTCTGGACTGCTTTCAACATTTTAGGGTTTTAAGTCCTTGTGCTTTCTGGATTTTGTAGACCTTTATTATATACTGGTTGCCTTATCTTTTAATTTTGTTTTATTTGTTGTACAAGTTTATAGAGCTTACATATTTTCTGTAAAACTTAGGTGGTAGACATATATGTTGTCTGCTTACTTCTGAATACAAAAGTAAAGGAATAAATGGAAAGAAAATAGTTTTTACAAAAAGTATGTGCATTCATTCCAGAATGGTTTTTATTATTTATTTTAAATATTTTTATAGTAAGTTTTAATTTTTAAAAAAGCAGCGCAATTTAATATACAGAAGTCCTGCATCTTCTTGGATCAAGAAATGATCCCATCTAGAAAAGTCTGCACAAGTGTTTCAAGGATTATACTGATGTGCAAATGTATTTATATTTTATAAAAACAAAGTTGACACATACTGTCTAGCACTACTTAGTTCAGTAGTACATAAATTTGCACTGCCTTTATCTCTTAAAGTTTCTAGATATTTTTAGGTAAATCATTCGCTTTTATCAATTAGAATTTCAAATTACCAGTGAAGTGCAAAAATTCATGGAAAAGGTGAAAGTGAAAAAGCTGGAGCAGAATTTTGTACAGGAATAATAGTGTAATTGTTGAAGTTAGTTTTGAAGTGGCTCCAAATAAATTATCTGTAAAGAAACACATCTGTATTTTTTTAAAAAAAATCTGGTTCATGGCTTGAGCGGATTATTATAGATGGTTAGCTGTTTCACACAAACATAACAGCTAACAGCTGTCAATGTTTACATGTGCTGCATCAGGTGTTCTGATCTGAGAAAATATTATTCGGCTCTATTGCTATAAATCCCCTTCAAATGCTGCTGATGGGGTAATGCATATTTCACAGGTATCAGTTTCAAAATTAACTCTTTCAGTTGTGATTTTCAAAATTAAAACTTACTCTCCTTTATCTCTGAGAAAATTCCTTTAGACGGTTTCACTTCAGGCATGAATTTCTATACTTAGATTATACACTGCTCAAAAAAATAAAGGGAACACTTAAACAACACAATGTAACTCCAAATCAATCACACTTCTGTGAAATCAAGCAACACTGATTGACAATCAATTTCACATGCTGTTGTGCAAATGGAATAGCAACCCTGATTGATAATCAATTTTACATACTGTTGTGCAAATGGAATAGACAACAGGTAGAAAGCATAGGCAGTTAGCAAGACATCCTCAATAAAGGAGTGGTTCTGCAGCTGGTGACCACAGACCACTTCTCAGTTGCTTTCTGGCTGATGGTTTGGTCACTTTTGAATGCTGGCAGTGCTTTCACTCTAGTGGTATCATGAGACAGAGTCTACAACCCACACAAGTGGCTCAGGTAGTGCAGCTCTTCCAGGATGGCACATCAATGTGAGCTGTGGCAAGAAGATTAGCTGTGTCTGTCAGCGTAGTGTCCAGAGCATGGAGGAGCTACCAGGAGACAGGCCAATACATCAGGAGACATGGAGGAAGCTGTAGGAGGGCAACAACCCAGCATCAGGACTGCTACCTCTGCCTTTGTGCAAGGAGGGACAGGAGGGGCACTGCCGGAGCCCTGCAAAATGACCTCCAGTGGGCCACAAATGTGCATGTGGCTGCTCAAACAGTCAGAAACAGACTCCATGAGGGTAGTATGAGGGCCTGACATCCACAGGTGGGGGTTGTGCTTACAGCCCAACACCGTGCAGGTCATTTGGCATTTGCCAGAGAACACCAAGATTGGCAAATTCGCCACTGGTGCCCTGTGCCTCTTCACAGATGAAAGCAGGTTCACACTGAGCACATGTGACAGATGTGACAGGGTCTGGAGACACCATGGAGAACGTTCTTCTGCCTGCAACATCCTCCAGCATGACCAGTTTGGCAGTGGGTCAGTAATGGTGTGGGGTGGCATTTCTTTAGGGGGCTACACAGCCCTCCATGTGCTCGCTAGAGGTAGCCTGACTGCCATTAGGTACCGAGATGAGATCCTCAGACCCCTTATGAGACCATATACTGGTGCGGTTGGCCCTGGGTTCCTCCTAATGCACGACAATGGTAGACCTTGTGTGGCTGGAGTGTGTCAGCAGTTCCTGCAAGACGAAGGCATTGATGCTATGGACTGGTCTGCCCGTTCCCCAGACCTGAATCCAATTGAGCACATCTGGGACATCATGTCTCGCTCCATCCACCAATGCCACATTGCACCACAGACTGTCCAGGAGTTGGGGGATGCTTTAGTCCAGGTGTGGGAGGAGATCCCTCAGGAGACCATCCGCCACCTCATCAGGAGCATGCCCAGGCGTTGTAGGGAGGTCATACAGGCACGTGGAGGCCACACACACTACCAAATCTCATTTTGACTTGTTTTAAGGACATTACATCAAAGTTGGATCAGCCTGTAGTGTTTTTTTCCACTTTAATTTTGAGTGTAACTCCGAATCCAGACCTCCGTGGGTTGCTAAATTTGATTTCCATTGATAATTTTTGTGTGATTTTGTTGTCAACACATTCAACTATGTAATGAACGAAGTATTTAATAAGAATATTTCATTCATTCAGACCTAGGATGTCTTATTTTTGTGTTCCTTTTATTTTTTTGAGCAGTGTATATTAAATGGAAGGCACAATATCAAAAATAATGACTTCATGGAAAGATTTGATGGGTAATTTAATTAAAAAGATTGAATGGGTACCTCTCTCTAGCTGTGGGTAACCTGAAGGTTTCAGTTGGTTAATTTATTCCTTGTAGCATTCAGTTATTTAGTGACTAGATGGTAAAAGCGTGTGCTAAGCCATTTACAAATTGTTGCAGTAATTAATCTCTCCTTAGAAGCTGTTAGTACATTCCTAACATTATGGTCTGTTCATTCTTTTTATATATATATACCTTTTGTCCTCACAGGTTATGTGTTCTGTATGTTGCATCGCCTGCCTGAACAGCATGATTGCACATTTGACCACATGGGACGCGGGCGTGAAGAAGCCATTATGAAAATGGTGAAACTGGACCGGAAAGTTGGGCGATCATGCCAGCGCATTGGCGAGGGCTGCTCCTGAGTGGCAAGACTCTTCAACCAAATGCTGTTCTCTTAGTTCACTAATGTTAGCCTTATTTAGGACAAAGTCAGCCAGACACTTGTACTGGGCAAGTTTCAGACTACAGCCAATCAATTTTCTTTCTTTAGCCAACCATCCTGGTACTGTAGTTTAGGAGTTAAATGGTGATCAACACTGATTACTGGCTGGTTGTTAAGGTGCCTACTAGCCATTGTATTAAAAAAAAATGACAACATATTATTGAGCATGGCTAGTGGATTGTAACAAAAAATATAAAGGCTTCTATTATTGCAGGAGTCAAGTTCTTACAAACAAACAAAAAGCCTTATGTTGGGAATTGTCCAGCAGCTGAGTAGAAACTGATGTAAAAGACTGCTTACGTGCATACCACGCTGGAAGAAACTACCCTTATTAGCCTGGCTTTCCTGTCCTCACTATTAGCTAACCTTGAAGAGATGAAACTGCTTAAAACAAGCAGGGTGGTTGCTAAACCTAAAAGACCTAAACCCTTACTTTTGCTATTTCCACGCATATCTTCTAAGGTCATGCAGCGCCACCAACATCAGGAAATATCTTGTGGTAGGAAGAGCTTTCTAGGAAGCCAAAAAGAGGGGACAGATTCTTATGACAACTTTTATATTAGTTGAAAATATCAGATTACAGGGAAATTATTTCTTCACTAAGGTGGAGGAGGAAATATCTTATTTTAAAGTTAGTGCTATTTTGGAACAAGCAGTAAACAGCGTGCATTTTCTACACAGCATCAACAACATTTCTTAAGTGGTGTGATCCAATTCAATATGCCAACCATAGTTTGCTGTTTCCCATCAGCCAAAATCTGATTGGCTCTTGTTTGCCTTTTGCTAAGTGCAGGTATCTGATAATTGAACAAATAAGGCTAATTCACAGCACAGTAGCCATGCCTGGATTCTACAGACTGACTTTCTGTAGCTAGACGTGTATTGAGGGGTAAAGGACATTTTGTAGCAAATGGAATTCAGTTAACAGTATTGGGGGAACAACCAGGAAAATCACCCTTTATTGAACTGAGTTTGTACACCTCACTTCCAGTGTATTAAGGAGATAATCAAATGGGCTGTCCCAGCCTTGTGACTATGCAGCTTGGTACTCAGTGAAGGTCTCTGCTCATCATCAGTTGCAAAGCAAGTGACTGTAAAATGCCTTGCATAGAATGGGGACTCTCCAGATCTGGTCTTTTAGAGCTACTGTTCTATACTGGGTATGTCAATTTCATTGAACTGAACTGCACATTTTTTGTTGTTTGTTTCTTTGTTTTTAATGTGCAGTGGTTTCCTCTAGCTACAGGCAAATGTGTCTGTAAGAAAAATATATATATATATTTATAATGGCCTAACGTGGAATGTTTACCCCACAAACTGGTTAGTGCTCAGTTAGAAATTTGGAATTAGGTCTAGTAGGGAATAGGGAAGGGTTGCTGGAAAAAGGGGATCTGTTTTGTCTCTCATTTCTCACAAATGGAATACATTTAAGCCACCAAAAAGAGTGAATTCCCTCATATCACTCTTTAAAAACGTTGTAGGGTGGAGCAGCTTCAATAAGTCACTGACTGCTCTGTATGTTCTGAAGATCAGTGACTAGTTTACAGGTTGATTTGTATTTAATCTGGTAGCCAGTATGGCCAGTGAAGGAGACTCAGCCTTTGCCTATATTTCAAATTGGTGATGTATTCAATCCACCATTCTAAAGTTCAATATGGAAAAGCCATTCTGTGTTGTACTCAAGGCTTTGAAATCAGAAATGGAATTTCCAGCTGCATGTTCTGTTTCCTAAGGAAGTATTCTCCTTTCATCGCTATGTGGGAGAAACCAGACAATTTTCTTTGCGTTTGCCATGAAGAGTTTCAAACAAACATGGACTTCAGCTGCTGCCACGCTATGCACTTTCTTCCCTTCTAAAATCCTAGCATAGCATTTGATGGACATTCTGATTGATGTACAAGACGTTCAGATTAATAACAAAGATGCTGTTTTTCTCTTGTTAATCTTTCTTTAGCCCTGATACACGTGCACAGTTGATTTCAAGGTATCTCTTGAGCAAACACTACTCAAGTTCATGTGGATTATGGACAATGTTCACTTTAAAAGGGGGGGCGGGGTTGTTCCTTTGCAGTATCTGTTCTGTGAGGTTTGTTAAACGTAAAGAAAGCTTAAGTTCTTGTAATCTTAAAGAAATCTTATTTAACCCTTTTTGTGTTCTAGATTTACTTACACATGTAGCTTAGAGCACAGATTTAGTTTAACATTGTGAAATATTAAAAATGATTGTAATTCTTTTTCCTCCTGCTTAAAAGAAACAAAACCATTAAACAGATCAGATTAAAAGTTGAATTCTTCTCTGAGTTTTGCAGTAGGTATGTTCCTCAATTCAGTGGCTGCTATATGGCTTAGTTCTTTAAATAACTTCATTACTGGTCTGTAGCCTTCAAATTAAGGCATATCCTAAATACTAGATTTAGGTGGCCATTTCTGGCTAAGAAATCTAGGTCAGAAAAAAACCTAAAACTGTTCTTTCTGATAAAAACAATATATTTAAGTTTGACTTTTTATACCTATGTAAAAAAGAATCTCAAGAGTGTCAAAAGATTTCTAAAATGTTTATACCCAGGAACAAAGATTAGTCTATGAACTGGTATCATTATTCTGCCATAAATATTTGTGTATTCTGCAGCAAAAGTTCCTTAATTCACTTTAACATCCTTGTCTAATTTTTCACTTTATTCATGAATTAGTTCAATTTTCATGGTTGTTCAGTATATATATCAGAATTCTATAATAAAACTCTGCAAACAAAAATCCAAACTACAGCAAATATAACTAAGGGAAGAAATTAAAGGTTTTACATTGGGTATTAAAATCCAACAGATGCTAAACTTAATTCCTTTGATTTCTTGTTGAATTTTGAATTAGCAGGTACAAAAAAATATTTAAACAAGTAGAGTATATATGTGCACTTTGATCTACTTCTTATATATAGTGTGAACTTATAACTTTTTAATACTTGTGGTCTAGCAACAAAAATTAGATATGATTCTATATTATTAATTCCCCTCATTACTCATTAGCATTACATTTAGCTTTGATAATATTTTAATTCATACTGTTCTAGGTTTATAGACCTCACTTAAATATAATGCTGAACTGTTCTGCTAAGACATTGCATGCTCCTTGGAGACTTCGTTTCTGCAGAATTAGGTGGAATTTCATATTATGAACATACCACAATTGTCACCAAAGGTTTACTACAAAACTGGAGCATCATTCAACCATGTGTTGAGTTCTATCAAAATGAAGTGAACTCTCACCATATTCTTTTTGTATTCTTAGGTACATTTCAGGACTGTTTTGACAGCTGTTGCAATTCAAATCCCAGTAAAGAAGCAGCAGAAAATAAGCACTTTAAAAAAAAACTGGTTAAATATCAAGGGATATTCAAGTGACATAGAAATAGTAGAGATACAAAACAAAAAGCTGGTACTAGAAATCAGCATTGCATTAAGAATTTAAATTGTTTTTATTAAATAATACTGTATAATATTAAGAGTCTTTTAAAATTATGTAATTTTTTTTCAAAAATTGAAATACAAAGCTAATTTTTTTTTTCAACAGACAAAACAAGACAACACGTTAAAAGAAAAGTACATTAAAAATACAAACACACACACATAAAAATTTCTGTTTAGTTTTTCTCAACTGCATGCTGTACAGGTTTCATGGCACTGAAGATTTAAAAGAGCACAAGAAGTGTGTGCAGAAGTAGATTATATTTTTCTGGAATGTGTTTTCTTTACCCAAGGCTGCTTGGTTTTCATTTTTCTAGACTAACCATGGGCTGGGGGAATTATGAAATATTTCCTATTTTCATTTTAAATTATACATGAAATTTAAGACATGAAAGAAATTTTCCAATGTTTGGAAACATTCCAAATTAAGAAATAAACGTGAAAGGCTTGGAAAGTTTGTCTCAGTACAGACAGATCTACAGTTTTCACAAATTCATTAAAAATGATGAAAAAGGATTAGAAGGAATAGAAATTGCTTCTGGTGATAGTGTTTCCAATTCAGAACTACTGGCATTATTAGTTAATGTTCCATGTGTAACAAAGGGTATATCTTTTATTGCCGCCACCACCCCCACCCCCAAAAAATAACATTTTCTCTTATCTTTGATGCCAGGCACAACAAAATCTGGAATTTATCACAGACTATTTTTAGTGTTTTCACTCTTCAGTTTTATTTTTTTGCATGTTCACTTTTTAAAAAAATATCTTTTTTAAAAAAAGGGGGGGTCCTTGGTGGTCTTTGAGCTTAGTTGTTTCCTTGCAAACTTTCCATTACCCATCAGTGCTAACATCATCTGGACTAGCACTTGCTTAGATAATGAAATTTCTTGCAAAAAAATGAGCAAGCTCAGAGACCACCAATTTCAACCTTGAGCTACAAATAGTCTCCTTTATTAGTGTATTCCTTAGTCTGTTTGCATTAAAAATAAATACCATTTAAAAGTACTTTTAGTCAAAACACTTATTTTATATCAAAGATAATTTACATAAGCAAACCAAGCTAACATAAACATGATATTTTACAAATAAGTACAATGACTTCTTTCTTTAAAAACAGTTTAAAATTAAATAGAGCCTGTACATCAAGTTTTCCCAATATTTGTCTTTGCACTCCCCACAAAAAGACTCCTGTTTTCTGATCTTGTGTCTAAATTTATAAATATTTTACTTCTTTAAATCTAATAAACCTGGGAAGATTGAATTAGGTTAAGATTGCTCAAATGCAACTATCAGTGAAGGCAAAATATACATGTCCCAAAATAATGTTGCAGGATCCAATCTGAATGGGACACTGGGACCAGAAGTTTAGTCTTCCAAGCTTTGGACTTGTACTGGAACCCATCCTCCTGAATGACCAACCCAGAATGGATCCTGCAACAACTATAAGTGCCTTTATTGCTTTTGTATCTTTCTGAGTTCATGAGCTTTTTTCCCTAAAAGCATATAAACTATTTTATAAAGGAAAAATGACCTACCCAGTTTACATATTTTAATTATGTAATAATCAGAGGAGGAGGAGGAGTGAAGGAAAATATATTTGTATTATTTGGGCCTCTGTTTGAAGAATTAGGCCCCTTGATTGTCCTTGCTTATGTTGGAAACATTGTATTTTGTGATTTGACTACTGTGACTTTGAAATGCATTTTGCAAGCTGCTCCTATTTCTGTGTTACTGAAATTTAGAGCGAAGAGGGCAAATTATCTTTAAACATGTATTGACTTTCAAAAGGACCAGTTGTTAGCAAAGTATTCTAACCCAGTGTAGACCTGAGTTTTATTATTGTTTCAAGACATAATGGACATGAAGTTAATAGGCAAATCAATGATTGTAAATTGTAAAATGTTGGTATATGGTATCCTGCATATTGTCTGAATCTCCTATTAAGGTACCAGGGATTTAGTGTATTTCATCAGTATATCTAAGTTGACTGCTGAATGGCTGTAAAATATGGCCTGCCTTATTTCAAATCTCATCCTGGGATCCACCATTATCCTTTCCACATTCTGACAGAGCATTCTATCTAATGAACCAAAGATAATAAGCAGTTAAACTGTGTTTTTATAACCTTTGCCCTGATGTCAGTGTACCTGTAATGAAGCTAAATTTAATCAGCCATATGTCCATATACGTGTTCTATTTCCTAAATACACAATTTCATTTGGATGTGGGTGCAATATCTGCTTGTTTAAATGCACTGGTAACATGTCAGAAGATTGTTGCATAAATGTCCGACATGCTGGATTTGAACATAATGTCTTTAAATAAGATATAAACTATTCACATATCTCTACATTGTTATATGCTGTGTTGATTACACACTTTTTTTAAATTTGGAATTGACCCTTTTAAGTGGTAACTACTTCAGGATATGGACATGTTAAAATCAAAATAATTTCTCTAATGCAATTGATATTATTTTTCTGAAAAGCTGTTTACTACAGCCCCAATGGTATTTTTTCAAGGCAACTGGACTTTCTGGTTTTTCTTTGAAGACGTTTCGCTTCTCATCCAAGAAGCTTCTTTAGCTCTGAATGGAATCCTTCCATTCCCCACCATCCATTCAGAGCTGAAGAAGCTTCTTGGATGAGAAGCGAAACGTCTTCAAAAAAAACCAGAAAGTCCAGTTGCCTCTTAAAAAGCACCTTTGGGGCAACCCTGACGTGGATGACTGAGAATCTTCATAGACTCTTTACTACAGTCTGATAGTCAAGTGAAAGACATCACTCGAACATTTGTTAGTTGCAAAGCACAACTAACCAGGTTTGAGTTTTGGAAAATAATGGCTGTCAACAAGATGACTTCTTGAACTAAGGACACCAGAGTGACTGAAACATGAATCAAACAAAGATATTATTTAAGCATTAGCTGAACTAAAGATAGCCTTTTCCTTTTATATTTAATGGCCTTAATTTTTTTCTGAATGGTTAAATTTGCATATTGCTTTTGTCTGGAATGTTGCATGGTAGGCAAAATTTTGATTTCTTAATAACTATTTCAAAACAAAATTTAGACAAGAAATTTGGCTTTTTTTTTTCACAAGTGGAATTCTGGTTAAATTAATGGAATTAGTGGAATTCAGCATTTGAATGGTACAATGAAATAATGAGTTGATTGTTATGGAAGAAAAACTACATGGAACTGCTTGTCAGGGTTAGGGTTATAGAAAATGTGTATATTGAACTGGAAAAATAAAGAAATTGGAATATTATAGTTAGATCCAGGATTTATCAGGAAGAGTTTGAAAAGTATGAGGTAGCTGAATACGTGCTAAAAAAAACCTTGCTTGCCTTCTTTCCCTTCTTTAAAATTTAACAGTTCTTAGTGTTGGGGCTATTTATTTTATTACAAATAACTTTCTATGCAAATTCAAATGTACCTCTGAGTTCAGTAACATTTACTCTTTAGTCAGTACGTAGGTCTAGAGCAGGAGTGTCAAACTTATGGCCCGTGGACCGGATGTGTCACATGCAGGCCACACCCACCCCAGCTCCGCGAAAGTAAAAAATCATGTGATGGCAATGTGACACTGCTAGTTTGACACTCATGGTCTAGAGCAGTGGTCCCCAACCTTTTTTGTACCAGGGACCAGTTTCACGCAGAAACACTTTTTCAAGGGGGAGGGGAGGACAGACATTTTTTCAAGGAGGTGGGGGAGGAGTCCGAGTTTGGTGGTTTGCTTGCAGACATTTCATTACCTGACTAGATAACATCTGATGTTGTTACCTAGTCGGATAATAAAACGTCTGCCAGCAAACCACCAAGTTCAGGGAGCGCCAATGCCTCCTCATTGCAACCCTGAGCGACAGATATGCTCTTCTATTGGGACATTTAAAATGGAGGGTTTCAGCTGCAGATTCAGGAACTGCGCCGGGCTGAGGAGCGCCTTCAAAACTGAGCGCTGGGCGGCGGCGGTCCACGGCTCAGGACAAGTCCCTGCAGGATGGCTGAGAAGCCCTGCCTCTCAGCCCTGCCTCCCTCAGCCTCATCCCTCAGGTGTCTCCCTCCCTCCCTCAGCCTTATCCCTCAGGTGTCTGCCTCGTTCCTCTCTCTGTCGCTCTCTTGCTCCTCCACCAGCCCAGGAAGAAACTGCTTCAAAGAAGCCGGCAGGGTGGCTTTTCCTGTCGGCACAGCTCCTCGAGCGCCCGTTCACCCCCACCCGCCGCCCGGTTCAATCCAATGCTCCGTTCTGCCTGCCTGCCTGCCTTCGTTTCTGGTTGTTTCGGAGCAGCTTGCTGAGTAAAAGAGGTGAATAGTTATTATTCTCAGCCAAAGCTACTCCGAAACAACCAGAAACGAAGGCAGGCAGGCAGGCAGAATGGAGCACTGGATTGAACCGCGGGCGGCGGGGTGGGGGTGAACGGGCGCTTCGGAGGAGCTGCGCCAACAGGAAAAGCCACCCTGCCGGCTTCTTTGAAGCAGTTTCTTCCTGGGCTGGTGGAGGAGCGAGAGAGTGACAGAGAGGAACGAGGCAGGAGGAAACCGAAGCCACTGAGCCTGAGAGCAGGACAGGCTTTGGTTGCTTCCTCCCTCCCCTTCTTTCATTTGTGTCCTTGATCCCTGATCCCAGCAGCATTCACCGAAGGCGAAGAAAGCCGCCATTTTTATTTTTATTTTCTTTGCGGCCCAGTACAAAATGATCCATGGACCGGTACCGGTCCGCGGCCCGGTGGTTGGGGACCCCTGGTCTAGAGTCTTGATTTCTATTTCTGCCATCCTCCAGTGAATGACTTCTGTAAAATGAAATGCACATTTATCATTAGATCAACTTAGCATCTAGTAATTTAATAATCATTGTTTTGTTCTGCTGAGAGCATTGTTGTTGAACTTCCTTTATATCTTATGGGAGGAGCAATCACCTCCAAGCCTTACTCCCAAGTCTCTCCTTTTATCTTAGCTGCTCTTGCCTTCTGGCAGTACACACACACTTGGAACAGGCTCCCCTTGTTCCTATGCCTCGCTGTGTCAGATTCTGAAGGCTCCCGAGTCAGCACTTAACTTCCAGGTGGCCCTGGCCCCATCTCTCTATCAGATGCAAGACCCTTGTCCGAGTCCTTCCCAGACTGGACCATGTTCTTCCTCGCTGTCCGATTCTGCTGCCATCTCTGCAGGCTGCTGGCGGACCACAACAAAGAGAAAGCCACTTTCTCTCATTGGAATGGCCTGGCAAAGAACCCGTCAAAAGGGCCTAATCAAAGGGCAATAATGAGACTGCTCATTAGTAATCCCCTTGCCATTTTTCAGAGAAAGTATTAATGGAGGCATGACTAGAAAGCGGAAAGCCTTTGATACTGAATGGGATTAACTTATGAGTAGGACTGTGGGAAACTGCAGGGAAGGGCACTGCTAAATAATACCGGAAAGGGCCAGGTATTAGTCAGGACTTATTCCCCCCCCCCATCACATTCCTGTTGCACATCATTCATAAAATAAGCCTGATCAGCTGATCTGTAGGTGGGTTGTAATCATTCTAGATAAATTGTTTAGTTCAGAAACCCACAAGTAATTATGGATAGATTATGTGAAATGTTTCATGTCCTCCAGATATTTGACCACAACGTTCAAATTCTTCCCCACTATTCCTGTCAGCTGTGTCTGTGCTTTATTAGAATAATTTCTCAGCCAAAAGATTTATATGATATATTGATGCATAGTACTGCTATTTCTACCAATGACAGCCCAGTTCAAAGCCAGACATTTATGTGGCCAACAGGAAGCAAGGAGACATGTGGCACTTGAAAGACATCTATGATATGGTTGTCCCAAGCAGCAAGATTTTGTAATGCACAATAGGAAAATAAAACTATTAATTGTTCACTAGCATTAGTGACAAACTTACTTCCATAAGAGGGAGGATATGTGATGGAGTCACTATTATGATCCTAAGCAGTCCTTCGCCTCATTTGTATCTGGATAGAAGATTCCCTTGAAAATAGCAATAACAAAAGCAATAGCATGTAGATTTATGTACTACTTCATAATGCCCCCAACACCAGTGATGTTGACCTGGCCATGCTCACTGGCCCCCCGAGGTCAAATCCAACCCTGATGTGGCCCTCAATGAAATCGAGTTTTACATCTCTGATTTAGGTCTTCATTTTACCGATCTCGGAAGGATGGAAGGCTGAGACCATAATGGAAGAAAAAATAATAACCATAATCAAATAACTTATTTCAAAAAACACGAATTCAGCACAGATAGCACTTGGTGGCATTAAAAACCAGAGTTCATACCACAGTTTTATTTGTGAATGAAGCTTTTGGGAACGCCTAGAACGACAACAAACAGGTTTGCTAATACGATGCTACATATACCAGTTTCCTTGATGAATTGTGACAATCTCTTAAAGAGTTGCAAACCTGAAACATGGAACAGCAAAAACATTCATCCCCTTTTGTCAGGCTAACTAATGGGCCATCTAAAAGGTGTCAGTAGCATTATTAGTTACCTGCTTCCTAAACAAGTCTGGAACTGAATATCTGGAAAACAACTTGCTGAGAGTTTGATAAACAAATGTAACTATTTGGGGCAGAGTGGGTCATCGTTTCTTAAACCATGCTCTACATTAACAGTCCAGGGGGCATATGCATGTACAGATACTCTTCAACTTACAACTTTTTATGAAGTGACTGTTCAGAGTTACAATGGCACTGAAAATAGTGACATAGTCATTTTTCACACTTTACAACCTTTGTAACATCCCCATGGTCATGTGACCAAAATTTTAAGGCTTGGCAACTGTTTCATACATCGGAGGGTTGCACTGACCCGGGGTCACGTAATCAACTTTTGCCACCTTCTGGCAAGCAAAGTCAATGGGGAAGCCAGATTCACTTAACAACCATCTTACTAATTTTACAACTGCAGTGAGTCACTTAACAACTGTGGCAAGAAAGGTGGTAAAATGGGCCAAAACTCACTTAACAGATGTTTTTTGCTTAGCCACATAAAATTTAGGCTCAGTTGTGGTTGTTGAAGACTACCTATATATGCACAGGCTTCCATTTGTATCAGATTGGAGTAACCTTAGCAAGATCACTGAAAGGAAGAGGGGCTTAATTCCAATAACTTCTGTAAATTGCTGGATCCTTATTAGTATGTAATGGTAGACATCCATATATTATTTCCATATGGTCCTCAATATGCGAGCTATCAGCAGATTGCTGCTCTGATGAAGTTTCTAGCACAGTGATCCCGAAAGACTACTAAATAGTTCATGGATAAATTGAAAGTGGTAGTTGCACATAGAATGGAACGCAAGGATGTCCTCTGAGGATTGTGTGTAGCCATCAATTGAGAGAAAATTTATACTTTATCAACATGAAACAATGTAAATAGCCCTGCTAGCAATGGAACCTACCCCTTAATGTGAACCTGGAAGAGTTCGGGGGGCGGGGGGTTAGGAAGACAGGTGCTTTATTTAGTTTCAGTGACTGAATAATGTGTTCGTGTCACTGATAATTGGTAGCCAAGGAGGAGATTATTAAAGGTCAGAAATTGAATAGTTGTCTTTTAAATTAGTGTAAAAATCTTCCCAGGCTATAGCTCACATGGGGTTATCAAGTAGTAACTTACCCTCTTTCAGCATACCAGATACGACTTCGCAAGATGTGACTGATTTGGACTCTTTTGCTGACTTTTCTACCTCAAGCCAAACTGTAGCTGTATGTTGAGCCTTCTTGGAGGCTACTGGTTTCTTGTAGTTGCACCTAAGCTTTTAGCATCTTAGCATAATTATTTGGTGTAAGGTTTCTTTGAATTGATTAATAGCTGCTTTTAGGGTATTTTTTGAGTAAGAGCAATCAAGATCAAGCCAAGTAGACCTTATGGATTGCTGGTTTTTACGCTGGCAATTCTTCTATGAAAATGTTTTTTCATATGTAATACAAATTGGAATACTTAGTAAAAGCTCTGTGTCTTGAGTAAGATGTAACAACTATTTTTGGCCAGGACTGGTCCCTCTTAGAGTTCATAAACTAGCAATTGCCTTAATGTCCAGGTGAGAGCATTTAGCCTCCTCGCTTGCCTCCCTTCAAGTAGCCTCTGTCATGTGATCTATCAGGTGGCCTTAAATCAGAACTGCCAAGTAAAAGTTAGTTCCGGTCAGTTGATGGTCATTGTTTTCCTTCACGTGAAGGTGTGAGAATAGGTCAGTTTTGTCTGTTGAGATGTGTCATCCAGGACATTACTAGCATTCCCAGCATGGAAAGTAAAGAGGTATTTGAAGCAGCTGTCATTACCTTTGAGGATATGAAGACTGCATGTATAAGTCAAAGAAATCAGTTTAGAACTCACCATATTCCTTTCAGGAGGGGCAGTCCTCCTGTAATAGTCCTCAGGTATGATGCCTTAGTGGCCATAATCAAGCAAAGAGCCCTACCCTAGCATTAAAGTCTTCCTGCAGAATCACAGTGCCTTTGGAGTGTGTTATATTTATCTGTACAATTGTCTTTTCTAATTGAACCCAGATGTCAGGGGAGAAGCAGGAATATGGGGATAGATATACACTTAGCAATACAACTTCAGGTAATTAATATTTAAATTTGAAATCATTCAATGTGTCTTTGCATCTGTGCCCTGTTAGCTAATCCCTAGGTTCTGAAACTATTTGAAACTGGTATTTAACTAGGGTTTTCTTGTTTGCACCTTAATTTTTGTGATGGCGCTCTTGTTTATGTTATATATTGTCAATTGTGATTTGTTTTTATTAAAAAAGTGGCTTTATCTAACTTATATAATATATAGGTGTAATATATTGTAAAGGACAAAGTTATTTTAAAAAATTAAAGGTAAGCAGCATGGGGGAATGTAAATACGATTCCTGAATTTGGAATATATGAATTCTATGGGCATCACCTACCAATTGATTGTACATCATGAAACATATAGATATGGGAAAATCCACAGCAGAGATATTTAAGTGAAATACAAATGAGGTAAGTTTCAGTTAATTAGAACTCTCCCCTTTGTAACTGTGTTCAAACAGACCGAAAAGCTCATTTGTGTGTTTTGCTTTGCTTTGCATTTTCCCCCCTTCTTTGCTCCTGGCTTGTCTTGACATTGCTCCAGGGCCTGTAAAATTAAACTGTTTCAAAGGGGAATTCTTTCTGTGCCTTTGTTAAGCAAAGAGATGTTTGTTTTCTTGTAAATCAAAGACCTGAGGGAAGCAGAACTATCATGCTGTTTGGGAGAAAAAACAAACACAAATTGCATTATGTTTGCACACTTGCCCACAACATCACCCAATATCCCACAGAATGAGAGACAGGCTTGCTTGGAATCACAATGCCCCCATCTGGCTTTCCTTGCTTTTTATCCATGGCTTCTGCCTCTAACAGGAACCATGTTAAAGATGATTATTTTACAGAATTATGATTCAACCATACATGTTTTTTTTTCTTCCTCTTCTTGGGTGGGTTTGTGTGGAGAGAAGGGAGGGAGGGAGCGGGTCTAAAGTAATTGCATAGTTTTTCCACATTTGAAGAGTTAATTGCCTCAGGAAATATTTTCCACAGCCAACTCTCAGAGCAGACGATCAATCTAATGAGGGCTACCCAGTCAGCACAAGTGGATTCTTCTGGATTCTGCCAAATCAGGCAGTAGGAAATGTGCAGATGACCGTGCTAGAAAAATGGATGAGTGGACAATCAGAAGTCAGGGAACAATCTTCCCACTTCAGCTATTATTTGTATCTCAAGCCTAGATTGTGTAAGAGTTTCCCCTGCATTACTAATTTTCAGGGCAGAAGAAATATTTCTTTTTTTTTTAAACATAATTTTAATTTTTTAAAAATATTAAAACTTATGTTATACAGATAAAGCTAACACAATTCGGCTTTAATAAACAGATACAACATATAAAAAAATAAAAAATGCAGAGAAATAAGACATATCCCGTTTCATCCCTAGCAAGTTTAATCATCATTAAGAGATTATCACCATCTTTTAAAATATGCTATATCCTACTTTATAAATATTACAAATGTAGCTAATAAATCATTTCATTTTTTTTCAATTAAAAAACCCACTATCTTCTCTCTTCAAATAAACAAAGCTTTAAAATATTGTCATCCAGTACTAGTGAAGAAAAATCCATTAAACTTTATCCAAGATAGCAACCCATTTATTTTAGCCTTGATCAAATTAATCATTTTATATTGTTTCCTCTTTCTCCCAAGAATCTGTAATCACTTCAAACAATGTTCCAACATATGACTACACCTCATACTTTTCTTGCCTCAATCCCAAAATTGTCGGCATCTCTGACAAGCTCCTTTGTAGTTCTAGTATAAAATGTTACCCTCATCACAGTTCACTGACAACTTCAATAATTTCCTTTTGTAAATCCAATGTAAAGAGATATCCAAATCTTCTGATTTAATATTTGTGTGTCTTTTTCAATTGTTAAATCAACAACTGGGTTAATTTGTACATCCAATATTTTGTGGGTTTTTTATATCCATTATTTCATTTTTTTTCTTATATAGGCTATCTTCTTTAAATCCACCCTCAAATTAATTTCAGTTTTATTCAATAGAAATTGTTCCTTTTATAAATCAACTTTTTCTATCATAGCAGATAACTTTAACATTATTTTCTGGGCCCAATAGTCATAAATTTCTCTTTACAAATCTATTGAGATGTTTATTTTCTTGTGATGTACTGTAGTGACTGATCTTCAAAGCCATCTAATCAGTTCCAAATATAAGCATAGAAAGTTTCACATGGGAAGGATTTTGATAGTTAAAGTTCTAATTCAAGTCCATCTGGACCCTTTAACTCTTTAAAACTTTGTAAAATCAGCCTGTTAATCTGTATGTTTTTCTGTATGTTGCAAAATAAAAATGTTTGTAAAACTTTAAACTTGTAATTAAAACTTTTTCCTTAAGGATTGAAGAAAATTTTTCTCAGTGAATATGAATTATTGTGGTTTTGAATGTTTTCAATTTTTAAAAAGCAGTAGGAGAAAAAAAGGAAATTATGATTAAGAAGTCAGGTTTGGTAGAACCTTGAATCCATAAAAAGGCTATATTAAAAGCTATGAGCTCCATGGAATCCCACAACTCCATATGTTTGCAAGCAAATACAAAAACATCATTTCTACCATCTACTCACACAAAAAAAATAGTTGTCCAGAGTATATATGGGCAATCTCAAGATTTCCCATTTCCCCAGAGAAATGGATCCAGTATCTGGTTACAATTTTCAGATGTAATGTCTCCAGCTGTCCATGGGCTGTCTGTTCTGAATTTCTCATCAGAAGTCCTCATGAAAGGTTATTTCTAACTTCCAACAAAATATGATAAAATGCTGGAGGGTCTGCCTTGTTTAGCTTTCTATTTCAGAAATGACCATTACATGCCACTAAGAAGAAAGTAAATGCCCTCCAACTACTAATTGTCAGGAGCACGCAATCCTATATATAAGTGGTAATATGCTCACACATATCGGTTGATTTAGAGCCAACATGTGCATCCAAGAAGATAGGCTCAAGATCCAGATGGATCTTGACAGACTAGATAGAACACTAGGCGTATCTAACAAAATGAAATTCAATGTAGAGAAAAGTAAAGTCCTACACTTGGGCAAGAAAAACTAAAAGTACACATATAGACTGGTGAAACCAGGCTTAATAGCAGTAACTGTGAGAGGGATCTTAGAGTCTTAATGGACAACCAGCTAAATATGAGCCAGCAGTGTGCAGCCACAGCCAAAAAAGCTAATGCAATCCTAAATTGCATTAACAGGGATACAATCGAGATCAAGTGAGGTACTAATACCACTCTATAAAGCCTTAGTAAGATCATACCTAGAGTACTGCATCCAGTTTTGGTCACCACATTATAAAAAAGATATTGAGACTCTAGAAAAAGTACCGAGAAGAGCAACCAAGATGATTAGGGGACTGGAGACTAAAACATGGAACATGGGTTACAGGAACTGGGCATGGCTAGTCTAGTGAAGAGAAGGACCAGGGGAGACATGATAGCAGTCTTCCAATATTTGAAGGGCTGCCACAGAGAGGAAGAGGTCAATCTATTTTCTAAAGCGCCTGTAGGCTAGACAAGGAATAATGGATGGAAACTGAACAAGGAGAGATTTAACCTAGAAATAAGGCGAAACTTTCTGACAGTGAGAAAAATCAACCAATGGAACAGCTTGCCCTCAGAAGTTGTGGGAACATCATCAGTTGATACTTTCAAGAAGAGATAGGACTGCCATTTGTCAGAAATGGTGTAGGGTCTCCCGCTTGGGTGGGGGGTTGGACTAGATGACCTGCAAGGTCCCTTAACTTTGATTATCTGTTATCTATTATCAAGAGGGTCATGTAAAGCAGGGGTCCCCAACCACCAGGCCCTGGACCGGTACTGGTCCGTGGAACATTTTCTACCTGGCCGCCGGTTTGCTGGGCGCCACCATCTTGTTTTGATGAGAAAGTGCTTCCGGTGAGCTTTTCCAGTTGGAAAGCAGCGTTTGGGTCCTGAAGGAATCCTCGCACCTTAGTTTCATCGAGAGGGGGGGGGCGGCTTCAAACAAAACTAAGGCGCGAGGATTCTTTCAGCATCCAAGGCAAGGCGAGCCGAGGGACCGTCCCGAAGCCATCCCGAAGCCCATCGACAAAGGTACAAAGGAGGAGTTGAAGGTGGCGGAGAGAAGCAGGGGATGGCTGGCTGGCCGGTCGCTCAGCTCGTTTTGCCATGCGTGCTGATGCCAGTACCGGGCGGTGGATCATTTTGTGGTACCGGGCCATGTCACAAAAAAGGTTGGGGGCCACTGATGTAAAGTATATTTCAAAGAACCTCCACTGCAAAAGGGGAACATATGTTTCTTAACACTGCAATTTGCATAGAAGAGCCTTTCATTGGGGCTTTGGAAAAGACAGATCAACTTGCCTCATGAGTTTTGATGGAAGACAGCCCCTTATGACCACCTTGCACTCTGTCATATCTTACAGGCACAAGTGTAAACAGATTTAATTAGACCATTCTGCACATGGAAAACAAATGGAAGTCCTTTTAAACCAGGGTAGGGTTTGTGCTCAGAGGTTTTCTTTTTAACAGACCAGACTTTTTTTTTATCTCATTAAAACCCTTTAGCTCAGCAATCCCTCACTTCTAATTGGTTCATCACTGCATTTGTAATTTTGAAAAAGTTGCCTTAGGCTGCAGGCCTAAGCATTAGTAGTATTGATTTTAGAATGAATACTCTTATAGATAGATAACTTTATTGCAGCCATTCAGCTGGACAAAAATGCTTATAGGTTTGGTCTGAATTTCTTCAACTTTTTTTTTAAATGAGAAGCATTAATTTTATGGTTTGATATCTTTGTAGTTCTTTTGAGAGTTGTTGTTATAAATATACCTTACATGGGCAATAATGGAGAGCCAATCATGAGGAAAAACCATATTAAAAAATAATTGACGAAACCTCAGTTTCATTTATTGGCCCTTACTGCCAACTTCTAAAAATAAGTAATAATGGAGAACTTATATACTGTAGATGTCTCTCTGTAAATTCTATTGGGGATGCTCCAAAGAAAAGGGAATGCTGGGTGAGCTTTGAAATACTTCTCATTGACTTGAACACAAGATAATAGGCAGCTGATAGAAATGGACAATCTCAGAGTTCAAAAATGAGGCATTTTAAGCCTAGATTTGGAGGGAGGTTTTGCCTTTAGAGCCTACTCCAAACACAATTGCTAAAAATGAGCAGTATAATTTCCTGCCATTTTCAGATAGGAAATGCTTAAAAGAATAATATAAGGTGAAATGCAGTCTTTACACATGTAACAACTGACATGCCCCCCCCATCTAGAAAATGCAGAAATTCTAGTCCCAACTGCTCTGCCTATTTGCTCTACCCACTGCAATCTTTAAATTCCCCCGAATGTTATGATGAGATGCAAAAGGAAGACAAGGAAATGCAAAGAGGGCATCTTTTAAGAAGATCGATGTCTTTGGGAAATGCTCCAGAGCAGGGGTCTTCCATCTTGGCAACTTCAAGTTGAAGTCCACCAGACTTAAAGTTGCCAAGGTTGGAGGCCCCTTGTCCAGAGAGTTCACTGCTGGCAACCCTTTGTTTTATAGATTCATACAGAAGCTTATGCTTACTGCTAATATTATATACTTCTGGCACTCTATGCTGCTGGCCAGAGGAATCATGATGCAGAAGGAATAGCAAGCAACCACAGCTGCAGCTATAGCTTCTTTCTCAGAGAAGCAACAAGTCCTGAATCATAGTACTGTATATTTACTGTCTCACAGTCCAGCATGGGTTTATTATGTGGATGAACTGAAAGGATTGAAACCAAGTCCTACAAAGAATGGTTTAAAAATGCGTAGCTTTCAGAAGAGAAGGTTGAGAGAGGACATGATAGGAGTCTTCAAGCACAGTGGTTACCAACTGATGAGCCGCGGCCCACTGGTGGTCCGTGAAAAAAATTTGGTGGGCCACAGAGAAATCTCACCTCCAGAGCACCCCCCCAAATCCAGGATGCACAGGAACACAAGGCTGCACCACCCACATGGCCCGAGGGAACCCTCCCTGCCCACTCACTCCTTACCCAGCAAACTTACCTGCTAAATTGCTATTTTTCCTTTTTCCAACCATCATTTGTTCTGCTGTGCTGGGAGATTTAGATTAGCTAGGAAGCAGGAAATGGTTGGATTTCTTGCTTTCTGTCTAGTCTTTAGATCTTCGGCTCTGCTTTTAAATACAGCCAAACCTCTCTTAGGACTGAAGGTTTGCTTGCAAGCAAATTCAGTGCATACTCACGGCAAGCAAATTTGAGAGACTGAGCTAGTCGATGGCATATAGATAGATCACTAAATGATTCTGTGAGTAACTCAATCTTCCTGCTTTGCCTGATTTTGGGTAAAATTTGCTCTTTTTTATAAAAAAAAAATCAATATTTACATACATGGTGTGTCGTGAGTTAATTTTGTGAGTTTGCTTGCAAGCAAATTTTATGCGATAGACTGAGCTAGCCAATGGCAGATAAATCGAACTGTGATTTGTGATTCTGTGAGCAACTCAATCTGCCTGCCTGCCTTGTTTGATTTTGGGTAAAAGCTGCTCTTTTTTAATAAAAAATTCAATATTTATATAAATATTTATAATATTTACATACAAGCCATGCACAGCCAGTCACATGACCATCAAGTCACACCCACAAATTTGACAATACCCACAGAACCAGTTAGTGGTCCCTGGTATCTAAAATTATGAGTTTGGTGGTCCCTGAACTCCAAAAGATTGGCGACACCTGTTCTAGCAGAATGGTTACTATATGGTTACTGTTCTGAGCTCATAACAGAAGTGATTGACTTCTGTAATATTCACATAAATGAATCAACTGTGTGTTGTCTTCTCAAGCACAGTCCAGGGTCCTACTTTCTCTTCTATTTCCCTTGAGGTATAATACTGCTCTTGACCTGTGACCCGAGCACATAAAGTTGTTAGCATTACTGGTGTTGTATGAAGCCTAAATGAACAATCATGCTTAAACCAATATCCTGCACCTAAAAGAAATCTATTCAAAATTACAAAGGGGATGTGTGATTATGCTCCATAACCTTTCTGCAAAATATGATATAGCAATGAGAATCATGCCACACCAATTATAAATTTATCTTTTTATTGATACCAGTAACATAACTTTCTGTTCATTTATTGGTTTTTCATGTAACATTTTCATGCTTTTTGCATGAAAAAGTAACAAGCTCTAACATCAGACTAAACAACATTCCATCTTTATTTGGTATCTAAATTGTGCTGTTTGGCTTTTCTCTTGTGAACTGCAGTAGGAACATCCCTGGGGAGATTCGAGCAATTGGCAAGCATGGACAGACTCCATTTCCCTTGATACCCCAATGGACCCTCTCCCCATGCTCATCACTCACTGTCCCACAGTTCAAAGGGGAATAGTCTAAATCAGGGGTCTCCAACCTTGGCAACTTTAAGACTTGTGGACTTCAACTCCCAGAATTCCTCAGCCAGCAAAAGAATTCTTGGAGTTGAAGTCCACAGGTCTTAAAGTTGCAAAGATTGGAGACTCCTGGTCTAAATGCAAGTGTAAGAAGTGAATGTTCAGTTACATATTTGCACCAAGTGCTTTATGGCAGGGGTCGCAAACTTTTTGGACCTCAGGGACCACCAAACTCATAATTTTAAATCCCGCAGATCAGAGACCTGGGGAAAATCCCCCCCAAAGTCTGCAGGAATATCCCCCGCCCTGTTTTCCTACCAATCAATCATTCTTTATTTGGGATTGCAGGATATCATCTCCAGCTCTGTCTTCAGGGGTGGGGGGAAGAGAGAGAGAGAGACTTTCGGCTTCATGCAGGAAAAGCAGCAGAAGTCTTTCTTTCTCTCTCCCAAACTCCACCAGAAATGAGTCTTTGTGAGACTTGTCATACCAGTGCAGCCTCTTGGAGCAGAATGCCATGCAGGGTCCCAAAGACTCATTTCTGGCAGAGTTTGGGGGAGAGAAAGAAAGATTTTTGCTGTTTTCATTGCATGCAGCCAAAAGCAGAAGAAGAAGGCCAGGCACGTGGGGTGAGTGGGGCAAATTCCCCCTGTCTGCCCTTTCCCCCCTCCCCTCACTACCTCGTGTTATTCGCAATGCAAGCAACGCAAGCCCTGTGTTCCTACGCAGACTGGATTAATTGTTTTGAGGGGGACATTTCTCTGTGGACCACCAAACTTTTCTTGCAGATCACCAGTGGTCCCCAGCCCACTGGTTGATGACCACTGCTTTGTGGGACCTAAGTGTATTTTCCACATGTTTTTCATAGTCACCTGCCTTGCTCTTTTCAAAATGAAGATAAATTTATACACTTCCATGTGATACCATTTTCACTGTTCTACCATACAAGAACTTATGAGGCAACATGATCATTAGACACCTCCGTCCATTGCAGGCAAATATATTCACCAGTGTATAAACCTTCATTGTGAAATATCTTAAAAACGTTAGCCAACCTATTTTCTAATTCAACTAATCAAGATATGTAAAATTAACACACTTTAACTTGGGGTCGACAATTTCCCAAAAATTATAGACCAGTGTTGTTAGACAAAATATTAATCTTTATTTCTATAGCTAGATGACCCCATAGAAGGTTTCTGGTTGTACTTTTATCTTTAAATCCAAAATTCATGACTTATTGCTTTATCTCTGAGTGAGATGCAAATAATTCAAAATGTGCTTCTGTAACTTTCTTTTAAGGCAAAACTGAAAGCAACTTATTATAGAACCTGCAGAAAGTAACTTCCTATTGTCCACTAGAATCTGGGACAATGCCATTATTTTCAGTATAGTATCTTCTTCAGCTACATTTCTTAGCAAGTTCACTGCTTTTGTGTTAAATAAAAAGGAGTTTCTGGTTCAGCTTTTAGTAACCTCAAACTAAATTTTTCCCCTAGAGTGGCTAAAATTTCCACCTAATGTCAGGGCTTGGGAAGGCTTCAGCTGACTTTTATCTTTACCCCAGCAATCAATTGAAGAAACTTATTATTATTGAATTTGTGATGCTTGTGCTTGAGAGAAGAGTAAATCCACAAATGGGTTTTCTTGTGTTTGGTCAAAATAAATTATATTCTTGGTTAAACCAACAGGTCACCTTATTCCCCAGAGTTCTCCTGTATGAGATTCTTCCCACTTCCATTAGCAAATGACTTGTGCAATTTTGCTGTGTAAGAGGAATTGGTTGAAGAATGTGTCTTACCACTCTGGAAAAACATGTTGCCTCTACCAAATGTCACAATTTTAAACCATTCAGTTTTGAAAGTTGAAAAACAAACCAATGAATTGCATCATTAAGGCATTGAGAACCACTTGTACATTTATGGAGCCATAGAGATTTCTGGGTTTGTAAAGACTTTAACAGCATGCTGCTCTGAAGTTCCCCTCTTGCATTTTCTTAACCTTGTCTTGCCCTTTAGAATGGTCTTTATATAGAAGAGACACTAAACTGCCTCTTCTCTTCAGGAACAATGTAAAAAGTAATACCACTTTTCAGAAATATTTGTTGTCTGGGATCTCTGCTTCCATCATTTAAAAATAGCTGCTTTTGTGCAGTGATAAGTACAAATAAATCAAGGACAGGTCCATAAAGGCTCATATATTAGCTCTGTGAACCTTCCAAGATTTTTCTTCCACGTCCTTTAGTTTTAAAACCTCCTTTCATAAAGCGAAATGAAAGCTTTTTCTCCTTTTATATGAAGATTTGCTTAATGGTTGAATGGGTATGTCTGATTGGAGCATGTTGAGGCATTCAAATGTAACTAATATGCATAGGTGGTTCTTTTCAATGTGCTTTATTTAATACCAAGCCTGCTCACCAAGAATGGCAATAACTATAGTTGTACATTTCCGTGGTAACTGTATTCTTGATTAAATGGCAGCATGGGTTTGGTCTGTACCACATTGTGCAGCGCTAGTTTTACTCCCAGAAATGTAGTTAAGGAGCACCTTCCTCCTTCTGAGGAATCCATTTTGGCATTGCAAGTGCTTGTAAGAATTGTTCAAAAGTAGCCACCAAAGCAAGTATAAAATCTACAGGAGGATTTATTTGTCAAGTGTGTTTGGAAGGTATTTGTCAGAATACTGACAGAAAGGGAATGAGAGGTGACAATGAGAAAGAATGAAACAAAAATACAATGAAGCTCTGTGCTGGGTAGGGGAGTGGGCAAACTGGATTTTTGCTCTGCAGCAAGTCATTAAAATGTGAGAATGAGAGGAAGAAAGTTCAATCAGTGTATGTCTTTTAGAGAAAGCAGAAGACAATATGGACAAGCTCGGATTATGTAATATTTTGTAGAACCATGGAGTTGAAGTTCAATATTTGAAACAATAAGAGAAATATCTGTGAAGCTGAATGATTTGTAGCAGATGTTAGATCGTATGAAATGTATCAAAGACCGAGATAGTTAGTAGATAACAGGTAAAATGGAATGTATACATAAATAGTAAAAAAGAGCAAGAATCTTTATACTTTGTAAGATTGTTTAGTAAAGATGGGAAAATGGAAGGAGAAAAACTGAAGTGAAGTATATGCTGGTAGGAAGATGTTAGGCAGGATGTGGTATGGGAATTTTAAATTTTACTCTGAAAGATCTGGTGGGGGAGGGGGTCAGATTACCCACCACTATGTAGATTCCATCAGCTATTTCATAGCTGCACCATTTAACCGGTGGATTTTGCAAATTGATAAAATGGGATTTCCTAATAATGTTGTGTTGTAATGACGAGGCAGTCGAGTTGTTTGATCATGAACAACTGAATTATGATGATGATCTTTATTGGAGTATAGTCCTGCACTGATATGCCTTTTTAGTTATCCTCCATCATTGGTTAACTTTGGTTACTGCTTAACTTTCGTTACTGTTTAGTACAGTAATCCATACAATTAATTATCTCTAGTTAAAGTCTAACATATGTCTACTTCCCCTCTCTAATCCTCCTTTATCCATAGATTAGTGACTTTGTTTGCCTGAGTTGTATTTGCTTGGAAACATTCTTTATCTGAGGTTTGCCATCCAAGATTGGAACATTCCTGCAATTATAACTCTACATGTTGAATTATCATTTTTTTAGACAAGAAAGCCCTAGAGAAGACATTCTGTAAGACTAGTATTTTACCAACTCCTCATCCTCAAGAGAGAAAAAAGGCAAACACTAGGGAAGCCAACGGTTGTTATTGCACAGCACAACTGCTAATTTGGTAAAGATTAAAATGGTGACTGGGAAGAAATTGCATGGATGAAAAAAAAATCTTTCTCCCTGCTACCCAAAATGAAATCAATTACTAATTTAAACAAGGCTTGGTTCTTTTCCCATAAATAAACAATTTTTGCAATCTTTCTTTCTTGATGTCTACAAATGACAGTAATAAAGAAACCTGGATAATGCAAGGTCTCCAGGAGCAAGGAGCTATATCTGGGTCTCAGATGATGGACAGTTTAGTAGCGTGTGTCAGATGGCTTAAGACCTGGGGTTGGGCAACCTTCACTATATATGCCCTTCATTCACAATGCAAATTGGGCTGCCTTGCATAAGAAAGGGAAAGGTCATGGGCTGGTTCATTCCTTTGCTCCTTTTCTTTATGATGAAGCCAAGAATAGCTGCCTGGGTAGCAAAATTTGTAAAATCTGTGAGCACTTGCAAGATTTTCAGCTGCTTGCAAATAGATGCTCTGTTTTTATGGGTTATGGATATGTGCAAACATGTTTCCCTTAATGCTTCTGGAATGACCATATTGCTTGGAAATTTTTCTTTTTATATTGTTTTTATTAAAATTACGTTATGCAGATAAAACTAATAAATACAATCTATGCAATATAAAATAATTTTAACAGAAAATTCAGTGCAGAAAAAAAGAAAAAGACCCCTCCCCTTCATCCCCAGCATAAATAATCAACATTAACAGCTTAGCATCATTAAACCAAAAATATTTTTATTCCATATCTCACCCTCTTCTCTATAAACCAATCTTTAATACCTTATCACTTCATCTTAATAGCAAACGTCCATTAAAGGTTATCAGAAATAGCAACGTAACTGTTATAAACTGCATCTAAAAACCCAGTTTGTTTATATTTAAACAAATACCCCATCTATCTTCACATAAACAAAGCCTTTAAAATATCATCATCCAGTCCCAGTCAATAAAAATCCATTAAACACTGTCCAAGATAACCACCCATTTATTTTAGTCTTGATCAAAAAAATCAATTTTATATTATTTTCTCTTTCTCCCAAAATTTTTTAGTCACTGTTAGGAATAACAAGATTACCTAACGTAGTTTGGGTAAAATAATATATATAAACTATGATAGTAAGTTTAAGTGTGTGTCACTTTAAACTGCAAAGCATGTAATTTTGGGTGCGATGTGAAACCGCCATAAGAGGGAGCAAGAGAACCTGTTGATTGCTGACGATTGCTGGTTTGCTGATTGATGGTTTGTTAACTGCGTGTTCCCTGCTGCTGAAGGAAGAAAGGAGGTTTGACTTCTTCATATCTCTACTGCGAGGAGATATATTACTGGACTGATATTTGTAAGTTTACTGACCTCTTTTTCGACACTGGACTTTGCAACTGAATAATCCCCGGACGGACTGAATTAGTAAATGATATATGGACTGTTTGACTATGCTAAAAACTCTTACTGGAATAAACTATTTAACTAGCACAGTGTATCTGTTTTACTGAGTGTAAGCTACAAAAACGTTTATCTCACATATTGTGCCTGCCTGACTGACTGCCGTGCAGATTCTGCTAGGGTGTATCCCTAACAGTCACCTCGAACAATGTTCCAACATTTGATTACTTCTAGTAGTCTCCTTGTCTCTTATTCCAAATCATTGGCACCTCCGACTTACCATCTCTGAATTACCCCTTTTGTCATTCCAGTGATAAATGGTTATCCCTATCACTGTTCATGTTCACCTTGTCTCTTTTCACAAAATCATTGACAAATCCTTTGGCAAATCCTGTGTAAAGGTGTTATCCACAGAACTTTAGTTTTTATGTAATTTTTTTACTTGTTAAATCATCAAACAATTTCATTTGTAAATCCAAAATTTCACTTTTGTGTATATCTACTATTTTATCTTTTTCATTTCTTTGGTAAGCCATCATTTTAAAATCCATATTCAAAATGATTTGTTTTATTCAGTGTAGCTTGTTCCTCTTCAATGACATCCATTTTTTTCTATCATAGCAGATAACTTTAAAAGTATTTTCTGAACTTAATGTCAATGAAGATTGTCAGTCATCCAGGTCCTGGGTGTCCTAAAGGCGCTTTTCAAAAGGCAACAGGACTTTCTTTGTTTTTCCTTTTCCTTTCTCATCCAAGAAGCTTCCTTGATTCTGGCTGAATGGTGAGGAATGGAAGGATTTATATTCCTTAATAGTCATCTGGTCATTTGCACTATGAAGATCAGTTGTTAGCTGTCTGAGAATTCCTTTTTCTTTATTATTATTTTTTATTTCAATCTACACATACACAACAATACCTTATCTGTGTGGCATCAATATATCATACATTTAGTATAGACAAGCTTAATAATACCAATCATATTCACATTAAATCAAAATCCTTCCTTGCTTATTTTCAACATTTCAATACTCTCTCCCAATGCCAACCACCATATCAGTTAAACATACCTAGTAATTTCATTATTCAATTTCCTCCTCAATTTTTTTTAATAAAAAAATCTCCTTTGGCAAGCAGTATGGTTCAAGGTTTCACATCTCAATATAAACATGACCATGTTTACCTATTCATTTTGTTTGTTCAATTTCATATCACATTAGCCTTATTGGTGTTAAATATTAAATTTTTTGCTGTCTGAGAATTCTTGATAAATCCTTGGGATTTATCTGTGACCTTAGAGTCATCTGAATCAGATTTCAAATGAGTAAGGAACCTCCTTGGAACTGCTGAAAGGACTGTGTTGTAGTCAGGAGATAACTGGTGTCATATCCCACAGGGCTGTTCAATTTTAATTTAGATGGCCTTTTACCCCTCTTTCAAATATGGTTTAATTAATATTAATTACATTAATATAATATTCGTTGATGTCTCTTAACAGATCCATTGATATATTTGTTTCCCTATCTGCCAACCTTCAATGTCTTATCAGTTTTTCTAAAATCAGCTTTGTAATCACCCTTTTGCTACATAATAATTTATTTATTTTTTGCAAAACCTTAAACTCATAGTTAAAACTTCTTTCTTAAAGGGTTGAAGAAAAACTGATCTAGTGGATACAACCAAACTGAGGTTCTGAAAGTTCTTTAAAAAACAGTAGGAAAAAATTGTGATTAAGAAGTGAGGTTTGGTTAAGCCTTGAGTCCACAAAAGGCTACAGTGGTGGGTATATGTTCAATGGAATTCTGCAATTCCTAGCTCTTTACAAGGATAAGAAAAAAAAGCTCTCCAGCATATGTATGGACAACCTCATGGTCTCTCCTTTCTGTAGAGCAAGCATGTCAAAATCCAGCCCACGATGTGGTCAAATCCGGCCTACAATGTGGTCAGATCCTGCACTGCCATCTTAGAAATGGTAAGGGGCCAGGCCACATTGCTTCATCTAGACCCACCCCATTCTGGCATGCATGCATGTGCACAGGAGGTGGTGGGCACACATGTGCAAGCCGGGATGGGGTGGGCTGGGTCTGTGTGTATGTGTGCCTGCCTCCTCCTATGCACACGCATGCAATCCAGGATTAGGTGGGCCTGGCCAAAAGCAATGTGGGCTGGCCCCTTACCGTTTCCAGGATGACCACACTTACCACGTGTGTCAGGTGTGTCTGCATGGTGGGGGGAATGTCCAGCAGCAGGGGCTCCACACCTGGCCCTCCAGGAAGTTTTGGCCTGGCCCATTCTATCACGGCAGGTGCATGTACTCACAGGAGTTGGCACCTGAACACACACACAAACGCAGTCCATGCCATTCTGGCAGGCGTGTGTGTGCACAGGAGGAGGCTGGGATGGCGGGGATGGGGCCTGTACCTGCATGCACACACCGCATCCTGCACATGTATGCGCTCATCAACTCCTGCATGTGCACGTGCCTGCTAACTCCTCTCATCCACCACTGCCCCATGGAGGACAACTAGAATGCTGATCTGGCCCATGAAGAAATCGAGTTTGACACCACTGTTCTAGAGAGATTTGGCAGTCCTACAGCAGTTGGGGCTGTAATGTCTCCCACTTCAGGAAGTCAGTTTGTCATTTGCTCAACAGAAGTCTCTCCTTGCTTAGCATTTTTTTTTCCAAATACCCAATGAGGAGAGAGTTGTTGTCTAATCAGTTCCACTTCTGTCTTCACCAATATATTTTCATGGAGATCAATAGCCTGCACACTCTCAAATTGTGCCAGCCTAATCAATCTCTGGTGCTGAAGCTAGCATGCAGAAGTAGAAGCAATGCATTTTGAACTAACCTAATAGATTTTTGTTAATTGCAATCAAACTTCCTTTTCTTCCCCTTGTTAATGGCATGTTAGTTTGAAAGTATTAGTGCATTTTTGTCAAGTTGCCATTTTTTACAACTTGAAATACTTAACCACTGGGAATTTGTTAGCTAAATCTCTCAGCTTGAGGGTTGGTAGCATAGCTTTCTCCAATTTTAAATATTCTAAAAATGATAATATCATATTTTTAGAACTACAGTATGTTTTGGGGATGTTTTATCCAACATTTCATTTGGCCTATTTTTCTAGAATCTGAGGATAAATTCCATCTGTCAGCCTGGAATGGGATTATCAAGAAGGTTAAGAATGGATATGTTTGCAAAATCAAAGGCACAAAGGCACCCCAAGTAATAAGAAAACAAGATATGGTGGAACTATTAAAATAATACTTTAAATAATTCAGTAAAAGTAGGTGGATTGATGTAGACTACAGTAACCCTCAGTTCTAAATAAACACATGTATAAAACCATGACTGGTAGATTAATGCATTCTGCATCTGTGTCAGTGCTGAAGCTCCTGCAGTGTTACACCTGCTATTGAAATATTGTTTACCTGCAGTTTAGACAAAAAGTCCTACAAATATATACACTGTCTGAAACTTGTTTCTTTCTATCTCACTGTTCCTGCCAGGTTAAACAGCATCTGTTTAACTGAACGTAATCCTTTTTCAAGAAAGATAATCTTACAATCTCTCTAGCAAGACTGATTGAGGAAAAAAAGGATGGGGTAACAAAAATGCAAGCAAGTGAACCAGGGAGGACTGCAGCATGGGGGAGTGTAGAAAATCAAAATTGTGGCTTCAACCAGAGGTGGTATTCAGCAGGTTCTGACCAGTTCTGGAGAACCGGCAGCTAAAATTTTGAGTAGTTCAGAGAACTGGCAAATACTACCTCTGACTGGCCCTGCCCCCATCTATTCTCTGCCTCCCGAGTCCCAGCTGATCGGCTGGGACTTCTTTTGTTACCCTCCACAGGAAAACCGAGCTGGAAAGCAGGTTAGTGGGGTGGGGAGGGAATGGAAAGTTTACAGTATCCTTCCCGTGCCACGCCCACCAAGCCACACCCACAGAACTGGTAGTCAAAAAAAAATTGAATCCCACCATTAGCCTAACCACATGATCAAAGTTTTGTCCTTTTTTATGCATATCATGACACATGTAAAAGAGGGATCGGGCTTCAATTTCACGATTATGGATGCTATCTTGACTTTTGGGACTGCATACACCACTGAATGGAACTACTTCCCATCCAAAAATGAATACATTCCTCCAAGTACATCATGATGGAGAGGTGTTTTTTTTAGCTTCTTCCTATTGAGAATCAGCACAGAGTGGCAGGTCTTTTGATTGATAGCACAGAATCTCACAGCTGGTTACTTACCTATTTATTAAACCTATTTCTATGTCACTTCAATCAAAACAATTCTAAGTGACTTACCTAGATATTTTTATATACCTCTTTATCAGTCTGTGAATTAATCTTACAATCAGAGGTTCAACGTTTGTTGGGGGAAGACAGGAGCCACAGCTGACATGCTAAGGCTTCCATTCCCCCCCAAAGTGAGAGAGAATAGGGTAATGTGATGTGGGAACAGGACAAAAACTAATTTAATTTAGGTTTCAATTGTTTTTGTTAAATTATAATGGGATTTAATAATTTCTCTATCTGCCCCCTTAAAAATTAATTTTTACAGAGGCCCCAAAGCCACATCCAAAACTTTGAGAAGACAGATGCAACCATGGGAGTTCCCCCTTATTTTATATTCATAATAATAATTAAACAAGATTTTGCCTCTCATATGCAATTTTTCTAGAGTTAAGTGATCCTTCCAGCTGCATGTGCAGTGAAAGAAGTGATTCACATACGTTCTTGAATTCATTCTGCCTTATGTTTCATTCCTTTCTGAATTCTAATCAACTGACATTTGAGCTCTGTGGTGACTGAATCAGAGGTGGTATTCAGCAGGTTCTGACCAGTTCTGGAAAACCAGTAGTGGAAATTTTGAGTAGTTCAGAGAACCAGCAAGTAACACTTCTGACTGGTCCCACCCCCATCTATTCTCTGCCTCCCGAGTCCCGGCTTTTTGGCCGGATCTTCTTTTGTTGCCCTGCACAGGAGAATGGAGTTGGAAAGCAGGTTAGTGGGGTTGGGAGGGGTTGGGATTTTGCAGTAACCTTCCCCTAGGAGTGGGGTGGGAATGGAGATTTTTCAGTCTCCTTCCCCTGCCATGCCTACCAAGCCATGCCCACAGAACTGGTAGTAAAAAATTTTTAATCCCACCACTATACAGAATGGTCTAATTAAAGCTGTTTATACTTGTGTCTGTAAGATATGACAGAGTGCAAGGTAATCATAAAGGGCTGTCTTCCACAAAAACTCACCAGACAAGTTGATCCATCTTTTCCAAAGCCCCAATGGAAGGTGCAAAACACACTCTGACCGAACTGGTAATAACACTGGTTGAATCCCACCCCTGTGTTTTATTCATTGATTTAGTGAAATATCTGCATTTCTGAACTGCATGTGAGTTCTGTTTGAAGTTTGTTGCATCTACTACAGAGTAACTAAAATAATTTCCTACAATAAATGTGAAGTCTATCAACCCTCATATATTTCTTAGAAAGTCACTTATCTTTCATTTAAGGATCTCCCAGTGACCTTCCAAGCTCTACTAAATGTTATATGCATTTAAGGAATACTCTAGATCAGTGGTTCTCAATTTGTGTTCCATGGACCCCTGGGGGAGATACAATGTTGTCATGGGGGCCCGTGAAGGCTTGAAGAAATGTTATGACTTAAATCTTGAATTAAGTCTTGGGGGTCTATGACCATGGCCGTTGGCCACAATAAGAGGGTCCATGGTGAAGAAAAGGTTGAGAACTATTGCTCTAGCTTTATGCTCAGAAACAGTGATGTCTAACTACCCTGGACAGATCTGTGACTGGATTAAGAATAAGATAGTCAAGAGATCTGAAAGGTATCTTCTAGAATCCCCTGGGAAAGTATGGGAAAGTAGTGGTAATAATAACTCAGTTCATTTTCAATATTCATTTAACTTTAAGTGTTCTTGCTAAAGAGGAAGACATTTTAACAAATAGTAACTGGCTTAGGGCAAGATAGTTTTTAAAGAAAGAAAGAATGTACCCTTTTAGAGGGAGTAATGAGGCCAATGCTTATTGTACAATTTTGCTTTGCTATTGGTGCCTTTCAGTTTGGCATCTGATGCCGATGTCCTCATAATATCGAAATCATCATGAACAGGGTCTGTACTACACAGTCCCAAGCCAGAATTTGTTTAGCTCCATATCTGTTCTTCATGATTTTGTTTTTCCTCATTGTTCTCAGGGGATTCTACTTGGTCAGATCAGTTCTACAGAACCGGTTGTTACAATTCTGTGCAATTTGAAGAACCAGCAAATCATGCCCCTAGCTGGCCCCTCCTCTCCCCATCCACATCTTACCTGGCATGTGGGCCATCCAACTTGCCTGCCTTTGGTAAATTGCTATTTTTATTTTTTATTTTTTTTCCCCGACCATCAGCTGTTCTGCTGTGCCGGGAGATTTAGATTAGCTAGAAAGCAGGAAATCATTGGATTTCTTTCTTTCTAGCTAATCTAAAAGCAGAGCTGAACCTTCCTTAGGACTGAAGCTTCTATTTTTCAGTGAAGACTCAGGTAGCAGATTGCAGAATGGTAGATCTCTGCATGAATCTGTGATTCTGTGAGAAACTCAATCTGCCTGCCTGCTTTGCCTGATTTTGGGTAAAAGTTGCTTTTTTATATAAAAAATTCAATATTTAGATAAATATTTATAATATTTATATGCAAGCCATGCCCAGCCAGTCACATGACCGCCAAGTCATGCCCAGTCAGCAAGCCATGCCCAGCCAGTCACATGACCACCAACTCACACCCACAAATTAGGCCATGCCCACAGACCTGATTGTTAAGAAATTTGAATCCAACCCCTGATTGTTCTCCATAATCTATTTCAACATTCATTTGCTGAGCCAGGATTCTTCTCCCCTTTCAGTTTGAACCAGACTGTTGCCCAATTTACATAGACAGTTTTGTATTGCTTGTACACCAACTTGTACACTTCCTGGTAACCTGATTGATATTTCTCTTCTAGCAAGGTCCATATTAAATGACCCTATCCTTGAACTCTTTGCAGAAGGCTCATTGGATGGTGGCCTCCAGCATCAGGAAGGAGTCCCAGGTTTAAGTGCTCAAAGATTTTGGAATGAAATGCTGAAATTTTCATGAGCATCTTAGTCAATGAAGCCTTATTTCTAAAACACAGTGGACAGATTCCCAAACACTAATTTGCTAACTATGGCAATTTCATGTTTTTTTTTTCAAATAAAGCAATTATCCAAACGGTTATCTCCTCCTAGAAGAAAATATGGAAATAAATATGAGGGGAAAATTCCAGCTTTCTAACACCCCCTTTCCTTTCTAGCAAAAATAACAAAATATGAAGAAAACAATTTATTCACTTGTTTTAGTGAAATTAAACATTATTAGTGTAATAATCGGTGAATTAATGAATTAATGAAATAATTGGGCTTTTACTCATTCTTTTGTATCTATTCTAACCAACAAATAAAAAAATATGTTAGATCCATCTACCTATCACTCAAATTCACAGGCACTGATTTCTTCATCTTGGGGAGATTCCAATCCCTTGCTGGCTAATGGAAAGGAAGGTAAGAAAGCCCCCCCAAAAACTGAGCTTGTAATAAACCAGGTCTCATCACATCTGCATTAGCCCAATGCCTGCTTTGATTCCATTTTGGGGAGTAGGGAGAAGAAATGCAAAGTCTACTGGTAGCTGGAAAAATGGTCTTACTTCTCTTGATGCTTCTTCCCCTTTTCGTATTTTGGATTTTGTTTGGCCCTTTCAGTGAAAAATGTCCTTCTTACCAAAGAGGCCAAAATGGCTTTTATGGTAACAGTTATTTCTGTAAATAAAGCTAGATAGCTTGGCGTACAAGTAATCATGGATAGCAATCTCCTGAGGTCTTTTTCAGTGCAGTATATTCCACCTGGTATTTCAGAATAAGGCTTAGCTATATGGCATCAGAGGTGGCATTCAGCAGATTCTGACCAGTTCTGGAGAACCGGTAGTGGAAATTTTGAGTAGTTCAGGGAACCAGCAAATACCACCTCTGACTGGAGATTTTGCAGTATCCTTTCCCCGCCACGCCCACCAAGCCATGCCCACGGATCGTAAAAAAAATTTGAATCCCACCACTGCATGGCATGGTATATGGTCTTCCTTCTTTCACTCCCCCTTATTCTTGCAGAACACAATAACTAAGCCAGGCACATAGCAAGAATAATTAAATCATAGCCAAAAGATTTATGAAACTGATTAAGGACATGCATAATTAGAGAAGCTTATGCTGGGAAGAGAGAGTCTGTCTCTGTATTTTTAGCAGAGCATTTTTAACAGCCCAATTTCGTCTAACTGGTCATAGGAAAGGCCTCCATTGTACGAGTCTCTCTGGGACAAGTTTCCCACACCATCTTCCTCCTGATTGCTTTATCCTGGACACGGCATCTCTGTGAGTAACTCTCCTTCTTTCCAGCTCAGCTCCTGCTAAGCCCGGAGGGACCATGATGATGTTTAATGATGTTAGTTATGCCTTCCACAGTCATGCTGTTTCTAGGAATAGATCCACTCAGACATCAATTAACATCTAATTGCTGGAATTACTCTTGTTACTATGCTAGAGATGCCACAGAGATCAAACTGGGCCTGTTTGCACTTCTATTTTTACTGTAATGAAATATGCCATTTTTTCATCCAACAAATAATAATAGTGATAGTGATACACAGCTTTATTCAGAAAAGAGGTCAGAATGTTCATAATGGAATGAAGCATCTAAGAATTTCATTGTTTATGTCAAACTTTTTATCCAGGTCTTTCCATTATATACAGTACTATCTTCTTCACTGTGTTTCTCTGAATAAAGTTTTTAGTATACAGAAAGAAGGACAGGGGGATGAGAGTTGAAATTAATAGCCAGTTTTAATCAAATATGTATTAATACAATCCTCTGTATTTTCTCAATCTATTTCTGGAAATTAGGTTCCCATTGTTTGCCTTAGTTTATGTTTGTTGACATTATTGTATATTTATCCTGCCATGAGAAGCAGCTCAGGCTCAGATCAACAAGATGAAAAAAATAAATAAAAAAGATTTAGCCTGCACTTTACCAATCCTGGGTAATCACAGTCAATTGGTAGCGCACTTTCTTTTGTGTACCTTTTTCAAAGTTCAATATTTGGCATTTCCAGTTTAAAAAAAATCTTTGGTAATAAAGGTTAGCTTACTGGCTTGCAGAATCACTGCCAGTCTGAATGAACGATATCGGGGAAAATATCCCAACAGTTCATTCATTATAAGTCAAATTCACTAGAATAGAGGCTCAATTATTAGAATTATATTCAATTATTAGAATGTGCAACAAATGGACTAGTGACAGTCGGCTGTCAGGACATTGTAACATTGCAGCATCCCTGGTCTTGTATGCCATACGCTCAATAAATAAATAAATATTAGAAAACGTTCACTGGATAGTTTTTGGAGCCTTCCGTTGTCTTTAACTGAATGGCTGGTGCTTTCCACTTCTTTTCCCATGTTAACTGCAGTTGTTCCAGCACAAATATATTATATACTGGGGGATTCATCTCAAAGAACATAATAAACCTCAGTATGCAAAGCTGTGCATTGATTCTTATAGAATCACTTTGTGAATGGCTTTGTCCAATACTTCCATGGAAAGGAGTATTTAAAAGCTGGCAATTCTCATCCTGGTGACTTCCAGTTTTCTTGCAATTATATCCCCCTTCACCCTGATTTGACCACTGGGAATTCCAGAGGTTGTAATCTCTAAACCTCCAAAGGATACAAAACTGAACTAAATGCTCTCTTTGAGTCCTCTTATCTGAAGTTTCCATTGTGGTACTGTGTGTACTTTGAAGCTTTTCTGAATTACAGCTGTTTGGTGCAAAAGCTCCCCTGTTAATTGGGAATTGGCTTTTATAACTGAACTCAGTTAATTCTGAATCCAGTGTCTTCTTTTTGTGAAGGCTGTGGGCTACACAGGTTCATCATCCTGGCTCAGTTGCTCCATCTACAGATGATTTAGCTACTTTGTCCTGAGCACTGCTGTTCTGGAAAGTGGCAAAGAACACTTCCATACAAGTACATTCATCATCGCAATTTCTGTAGTGCTCATCACTGGTATATGGCTGTGTGACTATTATGAAATACAAAATTGCTTTGTATATTTGGTTACTGTGAGCTTCTCTGCTGTTATTATTGATTAACTAATCATGTTTGCCCTTGCAGCAAACCATTTTGCCATCCATTTTGAGCAGACATAAAATAACATAGGGAGATATGGCATGCACGTTTGTGCGCTGTGGAGAATATTTATTTTTCCGCTTTTAAACTAGTCCTTCCATTTTTATAGCGTTTCTAAATGCTAAGGGGAACTTAATAGTATAATCATCTAGACACTGCATATTCCACTGCGGATGCAACTTCTCTCATTCCAGCAAGTGAAATGTAGATGTAGAAAAATGATGCTGTGTAGAACAAACATGCTACATTCAAAACATGAATCACAAAGCAGGGATGGGCAGGTTTCGTGCATTTGTATGCACAGATGCCCATTTTTCTGCATATGGACAGTGCAGCCAAGCTGATCACTGGGTTGTTGTTGTTGTTTTTCCTTTTTGGATATTTGTAAGAACTGAAGGGGGATGCTCCTTTTCCTCCAGTGAAACCTTAGCCAAAATTACCTTTGCCAGCCATGTTTTCAAACTGTGTTAATCTTTGTTAGGAGCAATAAACTACTTTAGTACCATCTCATTGAAGGTTTAAAATATTAGGGGGATATTATCATGAAACATTTGAGGGGAATATTTGGCCATGTGATTGTCCTAGGGAGGGAGGAAATGCCAAGAGTTTGAGTTCAACATTCTTCAGAAAATACAGTAGGGTTAGGGCCAGTAGGATGGCTAGCTATCAATGCTTAATTTTTAGTAAAATAAACATCAAAGTGACATGCTTATGCTGTATTCATTGTTAACAAAAGACTCTGGATTAGAAAAATATTTCAGGGATAATAGTAATAAATTTATAATTGTTTTAAATATATATTATTTCATTAGAGTCTGAATATGAACAATGCTGTTATTGTTATTTGTCACTACCCCACACAAACATATCCGGTTTCCATTTCAGCTGTACAAATCACAACAGAATCCTGTAAAGTTTTCTCTGCTCCTCTCCCAACAAAACTGCAAATTATATTGCTAGGAATGAGAACCTATGGAATTCATTTTGGATCAAAACCACTTCTATGTATTAAATCGCTCACACAGTGATGAAACAAAAGAAAATAGGCAATAGATCAGGCTTTAAAAATATTTAAAATATTTTATATTCCCCCATTCCAACAATAATTATAGTCATTAATCAAGCAATTTCAGAAAGTAAGAGATAACAAAGGGAAAATCACTCATCTTATTCTTTCTCTATGAAAAAAACAAAATGGAAAAAGGCCTTGATGAATCTAAATCTCTACTAGGAATTTGGTGTGATTCAATTCAGGAATAGTTGACTGTACAATAACCAGTTGGCTTGACTAGGCTGCTCAATAAAAATTCCCCTATGTACTTCAATAACTGCCCTCAAGGAATGCAGAAATGAAAGACTTAATCTTACATAGGTCCTTCTGTTGTAGTTTCTTTGAATGAAAAAGCAATTGATAGTTATGAAAAGCAATAATAACAAAGCAAATACATAAATAATAGAGATAACCACCCAAATAAAGATTGAAAATCATAAGGCAAAAGGGTGTCATGTAAATAAATGTAATGACAATAGAATTACTGTCAAATCAAATTATACAAATTACAGGTCTTAAACAACCTTTCAGAAGCAGCCCAATTGATTACTCGGAATGAAATGAGAAATGCCAAGAGGAAGCCTACAGCATACTGAGCATCTTCTCCACAAAGCATCTTCTTCATCAACCTCCAGCCAGCCAGATCTCTCACTTGGATGGATGGAGCGGGGGAGGTCTTAGCAGCAGTGATACTGCCAAAGCATCCATCAAGCAATTCCACTGGAGTTCAGGAACTCCTGAAGCTTAATCTTCAACTCATAGTGCTTGGATAAAACAAGACCTACTCTAGTTCTCGGCTGAAGGGGCAAAAATCCATCTGATCTAATAACGACACACTAATATTCAGAGCAGACCTAGCTACCAATTAGATGGTCAGTTAGGATATTTTCACCTGTACCATGCAGTCACTTTCTTTGCAATATACAGTCCTTGCAGTTTTTTAAATGATCTGCTCACTCACTTCACATTGATTGGTTTATTAGATTTATTAACATATAAAATATAAACTAACAAGAAATAGTATCACAGGAAGCCAAAAAGAAAGCATGTCTGGAAAAATCAACAAAAGCCAATAAACCATCCACCACCCACCCTCGTCCTAAAGTCTGAAGAAAGAGCTAAATTTTAAAGTCTTGCTTAAATGAAGTCAAGATAAATGTATTCCAGAGAAAAGTCCTATTTTATAAACTACATCAGGTATCTCTGTTTAATCAAAGGGACCCAGAACATGTCAATGCTGCCAAGTTATATGGGGTGGGTAGGAGCTATGGAAGATAGATGGTGCTCAGGTAAATATTTCAGGAAAGGTGACCCCTTCTCCTTCTCACCTTTTCCTTTCTTTTCAAGATATCAAATGCATATTCATCATATATGCCTATTGGTGATAGTTTTTATCATGGAGACTGACAGCTTCACATTTAAGCAGCCGTCACAAATTTTGAATATCGGGAAACAACAGATTGTAGACTATATAATTTATTACAGTTATGTTTCTACTGTCAGGGAACTATAGCATTTTCTGCCTCAGGTGACCAAATAATGTGACAGGTTTTGGGGGGTTGACTTGGCTTTGACTTGAATAGATTCATAATGTTAAAAAGGGATATTTTAGCTCATTGATCCAAACCTCTGCTCAAGGCAGAGATCCAAAGTGAAGCCTCCCTGTCACATCTAGGGTTGTACAGCCTTGACTTTACTAAGTAATTAGTACCACACTGTCAAAAAGCTTTTGCTCTTACAGTGTTTTTCCTAACATTCAGCTGAAATGTTCTTTCCTATAACTTTAGACCATTGTTCCATATCCTGCACCCTAGGATTATAAAGAGCAGATCTGTGATTTCTCTTCAAGCACTTGAAAAAGTCATATTATATATACCTTCCTCTTCTGTTCTCAAGGCAAAACATGCTCCTTTCCCTTAGTTGCATTGGTTGGTCTTGGTTTCTCATCCATTAATTATATTTAATTCTTCTTTTTGGATCAATTCCAATTTACCTGATGTTTTTCTCTCTTAAATTGTGGTGCCAAAACCAGAACCAACATAGGAGCAATGGAGAAAGATTTGCTAAGCCATCAAACATACTCTCCCTGGACTATACCAGCATTCAACATATAAACTACTTTAGACATGTCCCACATAGAATAAAAAAGATTTTCATAACATTTTCACTGTACTACTACTTTTTTTTCTTTAGACACATAGAAGTCAATGCAGGAGTTCACTTTCATAACTAAAGGTTTCAGATATTCACACATTCATGGATAATTAGGCAACTGTCAACCACAGGAGGGCTGAGTTTCAGCTGGGAAACCCAGTGTGTGAATAATACATGATCCTATATGATGATTCCAAAGAATTAAGTTCTCCCTTTTTAAACATCTTAAAAACTTGAGTAGTTATCAAGTGGAACTTTTGTTTTCCCTCCTGATATTTTGTTCATTTGCCTTGCCTTACTTCCTATATAGTAGTTTTCACAGAACCATCTTTTGTATTATTTTTTTAAAGAATCTTCATTCTGATATATTTCTACATGCAGCATAAATTAAAATCTATCAGGAAAAAAAGTATTCTGCTTTGTTTTGAGTGTCAAGTACCCATCTTTCATGCATTTCCATTTGTACTTTCACAAAGGGACATGGCATAATAAATTCACGAGACTCTTATTCCATTAAGCTTTACACATACAAGACACATGCAAGTCAAAGACAAACTTGGAGGACTTTGGGAAAAATGCCTAGGAATGTGGCATCAAGAGGAATAATCCAGGATGTGGCATCAAGATTATTCCTCTTGATGGCAAATCCCTAGACATTTTTCACAAAGTCCTCCAAGTTTGTCTTTGACTTCACTCTGGAGATATAGGTGTAAGCTTTTCCTTTACAGTCTGTAGACAATAATTTTTCAACTGTCCTAGATAGCTCCTTCAACATTTTCTAGCAATATTTAATCTAAATTGACCACACCACTGCCTAAATCAATTCTTTTTTGTGCTTGTCCAACCACGTAGTATATTCCATCTTCATTATGACACCTCTCTATTTGAAAATTGTTATCTTCTCCTCTTTCAATCATGGTTTCATTTAGTAACTATATCTTCTTACTTCCTTTTCTTCTGGGACTTTCATTCCATTCCTCAATTACCTCAATTACCACTATCTTCACCTCCTCTCCTGACCTGTCATCAATGAAATATTATTTTCTTATGTTTCACTCTAATGAGAGATATTTGCCATTTATTTCTTCTTTCTTCTAACAGTTGTTGTTTATGAAGTTCAGTTTCACTTTTTTTTTCAAATGTCCCCCATTCTCTGTGGATATGTTCTCAGAGTCTACACACTTTGGGTATTGCATGATTAAACCTCACACAGGACCTGTGTTCCAAAAGAGAGGATTGCAAAGTGCCACTCCAGTTTTGCAAATACAACTTTTCTTGCTTGTTATTTTTGCCTGCTTTCTGTGCAGAATAAAGCAATGACCATTCAGTCACCTCATGTCCCATTGTAAATCTGTCTGAAACGGAGAACTTGGAGGTGCTTTATATTCAGGCACTCATCTGTTGGGGCCAACAAAGTGCCCTTCTCTTCTGTGACTCTGAGATTCTGGGCCTTCAACCTCTGGGCCCTGGCCCACTGCCAAGCTGTGGCCTGTTTGGAAATGCCCTGTTTGCAGACAGGCGGTGCAGCTCCACTTGTGCGAACCATCCCCTCCCCTCCCCTGCTGGTCTCCCAAGTTGGAAAGGTTGGGGATCGCTGCCTTAGATTATGGCTACGAATCCTAGGTGATCACATTTAGATAAAAGATTCCTTTTGCCAGCTATTTATATTTTTAAATTCATGGTTTATGTTGTTGATTTTCCAGGTGGTCCTCAACTTACGACCAAAATTAAACCCAAAATTTATATTGCTAAGTGAGACATTTGTTAAGTGCATTTTGCCCCAATTTATTATCTTTCTTGCTAGAGTTGTTAAGTGAATCATTGCAGTTCATTTTTATAAATAAACTTTTTTATTTTTAAACACAAACATACACATACAAAAACCTAAAAACATAAAATCCCCTTCCATTTTATATACATACAGTGTGTCAGTTGGTTACGTATCTTTTGTGCTATACTTTTGTAGTCATTTACTCACAATTTATATCAGTCTTCACACTGTCAAACTAACATATGTTTATGTATTTATCAGTTATTAATAATCCATGACTAAACTATTTATTCCATCGTTTTATACGAGATGTTCCAAGTTTTATCTTAAAATTTATGTTATACTTTCAACCATATTATATATATCTATATTATATATCTATATTATGTTTTATATCACAAAATTATCTAGTCTATTATATTACCATGCCTTTTAATCCAACCATTGATAAAACAAATCCCATATCATATAAAATTGCTTATCTTCTTGTTTTCTAATTTCAAATGTCAGTTTACTCATTTCAGCACAGTTCATAATTTTTTTGATAACTTCCTCCTGCATAGGTATTTTGTCATTTTTCCAGTTCTTCGCAAATACAATTCTATCCTCTGTTAAAATATTTACAATCAAATATTTCAGTTCTTTATTGTATATGTCCTGTATGACTCCCAATAAAAAGATCTCTGGTTTAAAGTCTATATGTTGTTTTATCATTTTTTCCAACCATGTGTGGATTTTAGTCCAATATTTCTTCGCGTCTGAACATGTCCACCACATATGGTAATATGAATCAGGTATCTGATGACATTTCCAGCATTTATCTGATTTATTCTTAAACATTATCACAAGTCTCATCGGGGGTAGGTGCCACCTGTAAAACATCTTATATAATTTTTCTTTATATGCAGTTGACATTGTCATTTTATAATTTTGAGACCACAATTTTTGCCATTTTTCCAAATCAATCCAATATCCAAAAATTTTCCCCCAAGCAATCATCAATTCTTTAACTTGCTTGTCCTCCAATTTAAATTCTAATAGATGTCCATAAAGTTTTTAAATTACCTTTTCATCAGTACCCATCAAAATTTCATCTAACTTATCATAAATACCTTCTGCCTTGGAGTCTTTATCAAACCTAGATTGTATTTGCAAATAAGAAAACCAATTCATTTTTACACCTTCTTCTTGCAACGTTTGCATAGATTTAAGTTCACGCTTTTCATTCAATAACTCCCCATATCTAACTGTTTGTTCCTTTTTACATATTATTGGATAAGAAAAAGCTTCTATAGTTGATATCCATGTTGGAATTTTTAAGTAATATTGTCTTTTAATATTCTCTCAACTCAAAAACAATGCCTCACAAATTAATGTCTTCTAAAAAAACCTGTGCTTTAGTTTCCTTATACCAGAGAAAGGCATGCCATCCCAGCAGCAAGTCATGACCTTCTAAAGACAATAATCTACTGTTCCTTAGTGTTACCCATTCCTTTACCCACATCAAATTTGTCGCCTGGTAATACAGCTCCCAATTGGGCAAAGCAAATCCTCCTCTTGTTCTTGAATCTTGTAACAGCTTTAATTTTATTCTTGCTTTTTTACCCTGCCAAATATATTTCAACATTTCTATTTAAATCTTCAAAAAACTCTTTCCCTAATTGAATAGGAATTGTCTGGAATAAATATAAAATTCTAGGCAATATATTCATCTTAATTGTGGATATTCTCCCAATCAATGATAGTTGCAATTTTTCCCATTTCCTCAAGTCTGTCGCAATCTGCTGTTTGAGTTTAAGATAGTTATCTTCCTTCAGGGTACTGCATCTTGGTGTAATATAAATCCCTTAAATATTTAACCTTGTTTGTGACCTGTATTTTTAAAGTTTCTTCCAACTCTTTCTTTTGTCTTGTTAACATATTCTTTGTTAATATCTTTGTTTTGTCTTATTTATTCTCAAACCTGCTACTTTTCCATATTCTTCTATTTTTTTCTATTAATTTGGGTGTTGTTTCCATTGGGTCTTTAATATAAATACCAGGTCATCTGCAAAAGCTTGCAATTTATACTCCTCCTTTTTAATTTTCATTCCTTTTATTTCTTTTTCTTCTCTGATATTCCTGTTCAATGCTTCCAATGTTAACACAAACAGCAGAGGTGATAATGGATAGCCTTGCCTTGTCCCTTTTCTTATATCAATGGATTCTATTAATTCTCCATTTACCATCACCTTTGCGGTTTGTTCACGATATATTGTTTCAATGGCTTGGATAAATTTCTTACCAAAGCCCATTGTATCAGTTGCAGTAAAATAAATCACCAACTCACATTGTCAAAGGCTTTTTGAGCATCTAGAAACATCAAGGCCATTTGCTTCTCAGGGTGTGCTTCATCATATTCCAGAGTATCCAAAATGATTCTCACATTGTCTTTGATTTGCCTCTTTGGCAGAAATCCATTTTGATCAGTATGAATAAAATTATTTAAGTATCTTTTTAGTCTTTCTGCCAAAATCGAAGCAAAGATTTTATAATCTGAGTTCAATAAAGATATAGGTCTATAATTTTTAACTTGCTGCAGGTCTGTACCTTCCCTCGATATAAGTGTAATGTATGCTTCTGACCATGTTTTTGGTATTCTTTTCTTTAACATAACTTCATTCATAACTTCTAGAAGATGAAAATTCAATATTTCCTGAAAAGTCTTATAGAATTCCGCTGGCAACCCATCTGGACCTGGAGCTTTCCCAGCATTCTGTTTCTTTAAGGCTTCTGTTAGTTCCATCATTGTTATACTTTCTTCTAACATTGTTTCAATATTTTTGGGTATCTGAGGTAAGTTCGCTTTCTGAAGATATTGCTTGATTTTTTCTTCTTGAATGTTCTCTTGAAAGTATAGTTTTCCATACTAATCTTGTATAATTTTTTTCTTGTCCTCATTTCCATAACAAACCTGTCCTTCTTTATTTATCAATTGGCTAATTCTTCTTGCTTCTCTTTTCTTTCTCAATTTATAAGCTAGCCATCTGTCTGGTTTATTTGCATCTTCAAAGTAATTCTGTTTCACACTTTTAATTTTTTGTGCTAATTCCTCTTTTTCCATTAGTCCCATTTTATGTTTAATTATATTTAATGTCTTTTTTTGTGGGGACTTCTGTAAGTCTTTTTCCAGTCTTTTATAGTCATCCTCTAATGTCTTAAATGTCTTTTCTGTTTTATGTTTCTTCTCCTCGTATAATCTATTATCAAGCCTCTTGTGTAGGCCTGCATCGTGTCCCAGAGATTCTGTAAAGATGTATCCTCTTTTCTATTTTCTTTGAGGAAGAAAACAAGTTCTTTCTCTATTTTCTGTTTAAAGTCTTTTTCTTTCAGAATCATATTATTTAGAGTCCATCTAGATCTCCTCTTGTATCCTTTCCAAATAACTGATACTGGATTATGATCTGCCCATGTGCTTGTTTCTATTTCAATCTGTCATACATTAGTCAATAATTCTGCTGACATCCATATCATATCTATTCTAGACTAGGATGTGTGTCTATTTGGATAAAAAGTATATTGCTTACTTTTTGCATTTCTCTTCGTGCATCTTTTAAATCAAATTCTTATGTTATTCAAAGGAAGGATTTTGGTAGTATCTTTCTAACTTTCTTTGTTGTTTTCTGTGTTTTATAGTCCAACTGGTCATTAATTATTCCATTAAAATCACCCATCATAAAGATATTAACATAGTCCAAATCAATTATTTTTGTATGTAATTTCCTATAGAATTCTTCTTGTTTATCATTCGGGGCATAAATTGCAATTAAAAGTGTTTTAACACTTTATCCATTATCTCCACCATCAAAATCCTTCCATCATCATCTGTATAAATTAGTTCTGCCAAAATTGTTTCTTTAATATATAATGCCACAGCTCTTTTTTTTGATTGTGACAGCAATGTAAATAATTTCCCTAATTTTCCTTGTTTTAGTCTATATTCATGTTGCTTTTTAATATGTACCTCTTGTAAGCAGATTATATCAAATTTTAATTTATCTAATTTGTGAAGTACTTTCCTTCTTTTAATAGCTGAATTAAATCCATTTATGTTAATCATAATCAGTTTTCTTTCATCCATATTAAGCTTTATAAGAGGGTTTTATCGCTCTAGTAGATCTCAATTCTCGTTGTTCTCTGGGTTCACCATCTATTGCACCTTCTTCTTCTTCTTTTTCAATTACTGCTATACACTCCTCTTGGAATTCAATTAGTGACTCTTCTTTACTTTCTTCTTCATCCTTTTCTCTAAAGTATTCCAAGTAGAATAGCTCAGCTTTTCCAACTGTGTCAATTATGTGTCTTTGTTCCTGCCAAGTGAACAAAAGGCCTTCTGGCATCAACCATCTATAGTTTACTCCTCTTTTAAGTAGCTCTCTAGTCAAGAATGAATATTCTCTTCTCATCTCTCTTATCTCTCTTCTTGGTATCTGTTTCAGCACCACAAGTTCTTTATTTTTATATTTTAGTGTTTTCTCTCTGGAGTATCTGTGTCTTAATAATCTTCTTAGTAAATGTGATGTGAACTTCTCTTGGTAGTCTATTCCTTGTTGCATATCTTGTGTAGACATGAAACACTTCATCCATCCCATCCATCATTTTTTTCTTTAGTTATTTCCAGTGCTTCTGCCAATATTTCTGCCATTATTTCAGCAAGGTTTTCACCTTTCCCTTCTTCTATATGTTGAAATCTTAAAATTCTGATTTGTCTATTTCCCATCCTAATGATTCACCCCTGCCCTTTTCGATATTGCTCAAACATGTATCAATATCTCCAATTTTCTTATGTCATTGTATATCTTCTTCAAGTTTTTTGAATCTGTCTTCATATTTCATCATCATCTGTTGAATATTTTCCACTTTTTCATCTGTCTTTTCAATTTTTTGCTCAATTTTCTGAATTCCTTGCATGATCATCTGTAATGTCACTTCCTTCTCTTTCTCTTTCTATTTTTCCTGTTGTAATATTGTCTGTATAGATCGTTGTCCTCCAGATGGCGAGGGAGTTGGTATCAAAGAACCTGGGGCTGTTGTCTTTCTACTCATCTTGTGATGCTTATCTGTAAAGAAAGAGAGAAAGAAAAGAAAAAAGAAAAAAGAGGGGAAAAAAATGAAGGCAAACAGTTGCCAGTCCAAAGGAAAAAGTAACTCTTCAGGTACTTGTATACCTTAATCCAATTATTTGCAATGGTAGATGTAAAAAATAAAAAGGCAAAAAGAAAAAAGAAAAATATCTTATATGTTCCTCTTAATAAACAAAAAGAAAACCAAAATAAAAGGTTTACATTGTAGTTCCTGGTTTAAAAAGTTAAAATCCAATTAAAAAGAAAAAAAGAGCCCCACTAGTGGTGGTGGGGTAGAAAGGGAGGCAAAAGGTAGAAAGCAATTCTAATATAAAACAAGCCTCTGCCGCCAAATATCCAAGGCTCTTTGATAAGTCAGCTCAGAGCTTTTCAAGGTCACTTCAATCTTCTTTCTTTTTCAACTTCAACTCCAAACTCCAGCTATCTGTTCATAAATGAGCACCTGAATAAACAAACTGCCATGCTCATCTCTATCTTTTCCAATACACAGCTCAGAGCCCTTGATTATAATACAAACTAGTGAAAGGAAAAAGAAACAATGTATCCAAGCCTCTGGGCAGCAGCGCTACTTACTAAATAAATAAATAGTAAATGGGGTGAGAAACTAACTACGTTGCCCCAAAATTTGGAGAGGGAATTGGGATATAAGTGTTAATACTTGCAATAAAAAAGTAATAAATATTGAAGAAGGCTCTCGCAAGAGTTTTATTTTTTGAAGCAGACCTAGGTTTCATACTTAAGGAAGATGCTGACTAGTATTGGAGCTGACCTTTCCCAGGTGACAATTTTATGCTGGCTGGGAATGTTGGGAGTCACAGTCCCAATACTTCTGTGGGATACCAGGCTAGGGAAAGCTGCTTTGAAATCTACCCCTTGTGCATAGGAAGATTTGTTTTAAAGGGAGCCCTGTCTGTGCTTTTTAAAGACCAGATTCCATCACATTGCTAGGATTTTATTTAAAAACTAAATAAAATAACCCTTAGGGTAACAGAGAAAATCAAATACTCTTTAAGGGTTGCAGAGAAGACTAATAACTGTTAAGCATATTAAGTGTACCATACTAGGGTTGCTCATCACTCTGCCTTTAGCTCAAGTCAGAGGTTCACAGTTCATAAAATCTAGACAGCTCACTAATTGAAAGGGCGTCTCCCTTGCCTTGTCACAAATTGACACTTATATCTGAGGATCCATAATAAATTCTAGCAAAGAAAGAAAATAAACATGTCCCAGTCACCTTCCTTCAAAGTACATCTTGCAGCTCCCCTAAATCTCCTTTTCTGAGTCCAAGGCTAGACAGGGTGTTATTTAATTCACCTGCTTCATCTTATTTTACTTTTAATAAAAATTGTCTTTAAAATGTATGAGATGCATGACAGAGGACGAGGTGTACCAAAGCAACAAGTGCAGAATCAGCCAAATAAGTTTCTAAATGCAATAAATAAGAAATTAGGTTGAAGCAGAGGGACTCGGAGACAGAAGAGAGGAGACCTTTGTGGCTATCATCACAGGCTCACAAACACAGTTGTCACAGCCAGTCTAAGAATTGGGACCCTCCACTCCTTGATGGTCTATCTTTTCCTCCGCAGGCCTCATATGCAGCATCCATTTACTTCATTTAAATAATTGAACCGTGCATCCCTTTTCAGAATGAGGAACCATTCTGCAACTAATAAAGTTGATAACTTCCTCTGGCCCCTCTCTTTTCACACTGACCCCAAATATTGTTGGAGAGCCAAAACTGCCCATAATGGTGACAGTAGTGGACTAGTGCTGAGTTCAAACTCCCTCCTCGGCCAAGAAACTCACTGGGCAATTCACCCTTTCCAAATTTCTCACCTTATTTTGAGTTCTTGAAGATAGTATTTCTAAGTGTTTTGCGGAGAGACATCACAGTCACAGAGTTCAGCTTGGCTTCCATAATAGCAATTAGGAGGGAAATCCAAATCAGGGTTGAATCTGAAGAACTGGAAAGTTGAAAATTCATCCCTTCTGTCGGCAGTGTCAGGTGGAGAAAGAAGAAGGGGCAAGCAAAGAACACACTGGCTTGGTAGCAATAGCACTTAGACTTATATAGCGCTTCATAATACTTTCCAGCCCTCTCTAAACGGCTTACAGAACCAGCACATTGCCCCCAACAATCTGGGTCCTCATTTTACCAACCTCAGAAAGATGGAAGGCTGGGTCAACCTTGAGCCTGATGAGATTCTAACTGCCAAATTGCAGGCAGGCAACAGAAATAGCCTGCAATACAGAACTCCAACCAATGTGCCACCACAGCAGTTAGAATGCAGTTGAACATCCAGGACAGGGTAGCATGGAGAGCACTTGCTCCAAGTCACCAAGGGATGGATACGACTAAATGGTTAAAAACAACAAGTTGGCAGTGCTGGTTGAAGAGTATATGGCACCCCTAGACTCTCATTGACTGATGGGGTCATTTCCTGCTAAGGCAAAGATTTTCACTTCTGGAATGATTTAGAAGGAGGGGCAGCACTGGCACTCCCTAAGCATTGGCACCTTAGGCTAGTGCCTAAAAATGTAAGCAGTGCCCTGCTAGATCTGATCCCTGGTCCATCTATTTCAGCAGTCTGTACTTACAGTGGTCATGCAATTTTTTTCCAGCCAATTTTTACCAATCTGCAAAGATGGTTTTGAATTTTATTTTACTTTCTAGGCTATTAATCACCCTGTCCAATGAGAAAGTTTATAAATCCAGTCACTAACAACAATGTTGAAAAATTCAGGGCCCAGCACTCATTCTGTCATGCTTGGATTGTCTATGATATCCAATAAGAAGCATCCATTACCAGCACTGCCAATCTTGTTCAGATTCATCCCTGAGTAAAACCAGACTGTTTTCTTTATTTGTAAATTAGAGTTCAAGGTTAATTCTGTGATAGGTGTGCCTACTTGAAAACACTTGTAGGTTTTAATTTTAGGCCTTTGGGCTCAAACATTCAGCATTAGTGAGAGTCTTTGGCATGCTCCAATTGATAATAAAGGGTGAACTGCAACTGCTGTTTCATTTTCCCATTAAAAAGTAAAACAACAAAGCTTTGCTTCAGCTTATTTGTGTCAGCACCTTACAATGCTAGGAGATTAATGGGGCTGCTCTGTTATGTTAATACCTGGCTACTCATTAATAGAGTTGTCCCCCTTTCGCACAGAAAGACGATTGATAGTTGAATTTCTGACATTGGCAACAGAAAGGCCTTTTCTTTGTTCTTCAAGAGGGAAAAGTTTCCAAATATATTTATTTTCCCGTGAAAACACAAAAGAGCCTCTGGTGCATTAATTTTTCATTTGGAGAGAACATAAACAGGTTGCATGCTTAAATAATGTATTTAGAGTCTTGGAATAGGTAACATCTTTCCTCCATACCTTCCCCTCCCTCCAAGACCATTCATCATGTTGAAAAATAGGCATTTACCTTCTCTTGAGTAGTTTCCAATTGGTGCAGTTATACAGGCTTGGTTGAGGTGCCAGCCAATAGCATTTTGACAAATAGCACCCTTCTATCTGTTGGAAGAAATATCCTTCTGGGTTCAGTTCCAAGTGGGGAAAAAAACATTGGATTCATGGAAGTTGCTTGGAAAGAAGGTTTAATGGTGGACACATGCCTTGGAGCTCCTGAATGACAAGGGAAGAGATACTGAGAGTCCCTTGGTTTTATGCCCTCTCTAAATTTTGCACTTCCTGGGCACAGGAAGAGTATCCTGATTGGATGCTGTCAGGGGTCATAGCTAGTTTTGTAAGATGTATGTGTGCTAAGTTTGGTTGAATCCTTCTGGGTGATGTAATCTTGCCAGGTGGCATGTAGTGAGATGGGTAATCCTATCATGTCCTGAGGGCCATGTCTTAATCCCACCACCCTGGAGCTGAAGGGAGGCAGGGGGCAAGGAACTGCAGGAAGCTGCTTTGTCTTTAAAACATGTTTCTCCTTTTCTCATCCAGGGAAATATAATATTCTACCTTTTTAATATTTCCTAGAATATTTAATTCTTCTAGGAGATGAGTGGGTGCTAATTTTCTACATATTCCTGAACCAGGTTTGCAATGGTCCCTTAGCTCCGGAGGAATTCAGTGGGACTTGCTTCTGAACCTACAGGCAATTGGTTTACCTGTTAACACTGCAGCATAATCATCCAAGGAAGATACCGATGAAAGCTTCTGCAATATCCATTTTCTATACTTAGGGATAATTGTCTGTTTACATGGCATAACCAATCTCCCGGTTTTGTTAATCGCAAGGTGGATGTAACAAACCAGGGCACTAATGAAAGCGTGAGTAGAGCAGGGATGCAATGTGCAGTTACTTCTCCCCCTCCATTTATGACTGTTGAGTAAAATGGTAACTGCTGTAGGACAATGACTCAAATGACTGAATGTTACTAATAAAAAATAAAACAAATAAAATAATAAAAAATAAATAAAACTCAGTGGTATTTTGGAGATAAAAGCACTCCTTCCCGGGTAACCTTTTCTAGTTCCTGCCACCTTTATGGCACACCACCAGGTTGTTGAAGTGATAGGAGGTGGAGTTGGAGTTCTTAGACAATAATTACCCAGTTGGTTATCTGTGTGTCTGGTTCTGCTCCTGTAACTCAAGTCTTTAATGTGCCAATCTTCTACAAGTGAATTGATTCATCAATAGAATCTGCAATTCCCAGCATCTTGGATTTCTGAATTCCCCCCACCCCAAAAAAAAGTGCTCAGTCAGAGGGTTTATTGGGTACTATTGAAACTTACAAAAATGATTTGTGAAAAAGCTAACATGGAATCTGTGATCTGGTTGCAGGAAAAGGTACATGTACTCAACTCAGGAATCAATCCTGAGCTGTAAGTAGCTTGTCAAATAGCCTTGAGCACCTACCCTCTCTTTTCTTGGTGCCCTGAGATCTCACCTGTCTACAAGAACATCTGCAGTTGGTTTGCCCAGTCCCAAAGCACCAGGTCTGGAAAGAGGAACATGAAGGCAGAAGAAGTAGAAGGGTGAATAAAGGGCAAATTAAGCTCCTGAATGTTTCCCCAAAATGAAGTATGTGTATTTTTCAAACGAGCCTGTCCAGTGAGATCTGTTTACCACCTGCCCTATCGTGATGTCACAGTTGAAATAGCAAAATGGGTTTTCAATCCTGGCAGATATTTGGATCATTTAGAGCCAAAGTGACTTGGTAACTAGAAATGGTGGCTGCTAAAATGCATTAATGCTGCTATCAGTACATGAGGTGTACAAAAATATATTTAGGCTACATTAGCTCAGGAGAGATGGATTGAAAAACACTTTGAGCAGCTTCCCAGTGGGGAGGGGGCAAGGAGGAGCTTTGGGGGGAGAAAAAGCATCAGGGTCTCTTTACAATTCTGGCAAAGTAGTCAGTTCAGCACATTTCACTTCCCAGGGACTCTTCAAAGAGTCTTTAAATCACTTGTTTTTTATTTGTTTTTGCATCAGATTAATTATTAAAAATAGTAAGTATTTCCTTTTAGTTAAAGAAGATCATTTCAAGCACCTTATCTCAGCAATTCTTGCAATAACTTTCAGATGAAGATGTGTATTGCCCCCCTATTTAGCTCTGCTTCCAGGGTCCACTCCTGCCTCAGTTTCCTTCATGGTGTGTTTTATATTTGAAGGCTGTGGACCTCTTGCTTTCTGTCAGACATCTGATACAATTGGTGGCCCCCTATAAATGCTGGGGTGTATGGAATGGCCATGCTTTGCCTCAGCAAGATCCTTCATGCCATCCAAAGGCATGACTGGCTTACTGGAGAGCCAAAGACAAGGCATTTGGGGATTGGAACCACCTGGTGAGTGCTTGGGCTAAGGAGACACACACAACCATGCCTAGGTGGCATTATGGTCTGTGTCCATGGAAGAGAAGTGGCAAAATGTGTTTAGGCATTATGTGGGGACATCTGTGATCAAAGAGAGGTAATCCATGTTTTGCTTAAATATGTCTTGATGAAGAACCCCAAACAGGATATAGCAATAGCAATAGCACTTAGACTTATATATCACAGTGCTTTCCAGCCTTCTCTAAGCGGTTTACAGAGTCAGCATATTGCCCCCAACAGTTTGGGTCTTCATTTTACCCACCTCGGAAGGACGGAAAGCTGAGTTAACCTTGAGCCTGGTGAGATTTGAACTGGCAAATTGCAGGCAGCCAACAGTCAGCAGAAGTAGCCTGCAGTTCTGCACTCTAACCACTGCACCACTGTGGCTCATAATATAATAGTATACATTGGGGATCATGATTTCCAGGATATCAATCTTGTATGGAACACAAGATCAGAACATAATTTTTCTGCCTTCTTCAAGTTATTCCTGAAGCAACTCAGTTTGGGTAGCCAGATCTTGATCTCAGAAAAGGCAGAGCTCAGCACAGATACTTGGTGTTATCTTTGAAAAAATCCTCATTCATTTTTTTTATAAAGGGATGGAGATGAGTACTTTAAGGAATAATATATATATTGATTCCCCCCCAGTATATATAAAGAGACTCCTTGACAAGCCTTCTCTCTCCCCTTCCTTCTGTCCCTCTCTCCCTCCATCCCTCACCCCCTTCTCTCCTCTGATTCTGGCTTTGAACCTCTTGTTTCCCCTTAGGCTTTTTGATTTTTTTTATTTAGTTTAGTTTGTCAGGCATGTATGAGAAAACAAGCATAAGTATGAACATAACATGTAAACATATAAGTATAAACAGATATAAGTATATACATAATAAATGAGTACGAATATATGGGAACAGTAGGACAGGGATGGTAGGCACACTGGTGTGCTTATGCATGCCCCCTTATGGACCACTTAGGAATGGAGTGAGGTCCACAATAGACAGTTTAAGGTTAAAGTTTTGGGGGTTTGAGGATGTAACCACAGAGTCAGATAGTGAGTTCCAGACAGTGACCACTCTGTTGGCGAAGTCGTATTTTCTGCAATTGAGTTTGTAGTGGTTTACTTTGAGTTTGTATCTATTGTTTGCCCGTGTTGAAGCTGAAGTAGTCATTGAGAGGTAGGACATTGTAGCAGACAATTTTGTGTAGTAAGCTTAGATCAGACCATAGGTGGCATAGTTCTAAGTTGTCTAGGTCCAAAATTTCAAGACTGGTCACATAAGATAATCTATTGCGAGCTGAGGAGTAGAGAACTCTTCTCATGAAATACCTCTGGACTCGTTCAATTGTATTAATGTCCATTATACAGTGTGGATCCCAGGCAGATGAGCTGTATTCGAGAATTGGTCTGGCGAAGGTTTTGACCTATAGTCTGATCTGGTTTGCAGTTCAATGTTACCAGAGAAGAAGCTTCACAAAATTAGGTTAATTTTTGGCAATGCTGTTATAGTGAGTTACGTTTTAATCAGGATCTTCCTGTGAGATCGACACCTGAACAAAGTAAACGGAGTCTACGTTAAAATGTTTGGCTTTTCCATTCACTATTTTGAAACATAACTCTTAAAGATCTCCCACTATTTTGTACTTAAGAACAGATTTAAGACTCAAGATCTTCTAACATCAAAAGGACCTTTTTTAAAAATAAGCATTTTACATTCTACCCATAGGTCTTCATTTATCAGTGATATATTTCAATGGACCAAGACTGCATCTCATTTTTAACTCTACTTCTGCCCATGATAGATGTGGGAAAAGAGGAAATGAGTCAAATGCAAAGGAAACATGGACAGCAGTAGGGGTGGAAAAGCAGAGCAGAAGGCACGGTGGTTGTCTATCCATTCCTACTTTAAAAATTTAAGTATATTGATATCTTCAGGTGGCATTTCTGTACTTTTCTTCCCTCTATTAAAGAAGAGAGACTTAAGTGAGTCAGATAAATGAATCAATTATTTTCAAATGGAATCTCAGTGGCAAAAATAGGTACCAGTTATCTACAGTTGAAAAAAATCTTTTAAGATAAAAACTTTAAAAGCATTGCTGGAATGAAAATGCTACTCTCCCTCGCCTGGCAATGGGCAATGTGATAGCACAGCTGCTTCACTGAGATCATTGCTTATTAATTTTAATATCCTGTTCCTTGCTTTACTGAATAAGTTTATCTGATGATGTTTATGTTAGCAGTAAACAATCTGGAATGCTGCTCTCCTTGTAGTTTGAGATTTCCTCCTAGGAAGGAAAATACATGATAGTAACAGATGAAAGTCACTTTTTCTGCCTTTAAATGTTTGAGTATCCTAATTTTTCTACATGAGATATGTAGCTGTTGCACTCCTATGGTGGTTCAGCACTCCACCACAGCTGCTGAACCATAAGACTGAATCTCTTAGTCAAGTTCTTAACAACCAGATTGTGTCAAAGCAATCTTTCCATGCAACAACATTTAACTAAGCCATCTCAGCTAATAATTCCATGTTCAAATCAGAAGTATCCAAAATGCTATACCTATTTTCTTTAAATTAGAAGCGGGAAAATAGGATTATAGCCACCTGACTCATCTTCAGTGGGTGATAGGATTTAGCCAAGTTTGATGGTCATTGAGACTTTACCATCTCTATTACTGACAACTTCTCTATGTATTCCTTAGAAGAAACAAATTTCTCACACTGACAGCCCTTAAGGCATTTTTTTCCCATATATCCATAATCATGGAGATTTCTTGATTATTGAAAGTGACTTATAGAGAGTTGGGGTTCATGGGCCCTACGATTGTGGGCCTACTCTTCTGTCTAATATTGAGTGAACACAGTCTGAAGGTAAGAGCTTGGTTTAACCCAGAAAACATAATTAATGTATTTTACATGATCCCAATAATTTCAATGAGTCAAATAGAACAAATTTGTGAAGGGCTAAATTTCTTATCAATTACTGGCACTGTGTTCTCCCATACACACTCAAGCTTTAAGAACCTTTTCAGAGGTTCTCTTCTATGTGCCTCTGTCAGACGGAGAGAGGAGGATAACCCCTAGATAGATTGCCTCTCCCCAGGGGTGGGATTAAAATTTTTAACAACTGGTTCTGTGGCCGTGGCTTAGGTGGTGGGCATGGCTTGGTGGTCATGTTATTGGCTGGATGTGGCCAACTCAATATCACTCACATCAAGGCACGCATCTCCTTGCCTGGCCTCTCATGACTGTGGGGATGCTGCAATAGTCATAAGTGTGAAAAATGGTCATACGTCACTTTTTTCAGTGCCATTGTAACTTTGAATGGCCACTCCACACAAGCAAAGTACCAGCAAAGGAGGGGAAAAAAACTCCAGAGATGTTCCTGAGACAGGAAGTCTAGTCCTGCCAAGAATGTAATAAGGGTTAACGGAGAGGCAGTTTCTGTAAGCAACACCAGAATGTTTCCTTCCTGCCTTCCTTACAGGATTAGGCCAGTAATTTCTTCTAACAACTGGTTCTCCAAACTGCTTAGAATGTTGACAACTAGTTCTAGCGAATAGGTGCGAACCTGTAGAATTCCACCCCTGCCTCTCCCTATTTGCATCCTATTGTCATACAAAACCTTAACATTATATTAAGTCCCCCAAAATGAAAAGCTTTCCACCCACCTAAGATATTTAAAATAGTACAACTATAAATTTGTACAGTATGCAAATCATTATAATTTATATTATTTTTATTTTGATATTATATTTTTGATAAGCTCATCAAAGAACTTGTGTCATTATGGGATGATATAAATATTACCAATTAATAAGTGAGAGGGATTTTTCTGCCAATGGTCCTCAAAATGCTGGGCTTACTTCTACCAGTCTTCTAAAACAGTGGTCACCAACTAGCGGGCCGGGGACCACTGGTGGTCTGCGAGAAAATTTTGGTGGTCTGTCACCCCAAAGCACCCCCCAAAGCAATTAATCCAGGCTGCATGGGAACAGAAGGCTGCGCCGCCCACATGGCCTGCGGGAACACAAGCTTGCATCACTTGCATTGTGAACAACACGAGGTAGTGAAAGGAGGGGGGAAAGTTTGGGGGGGGTCTTGCCCCACTCCCCCCACATGCCTGGCCTGGCCACTGGGCTGCTCCTTTCCACTTCTGCTTTTGGCTGCATGCAAGGAAAGCAGCATATGTCTTTCTTTCTCTCCCCCAAACTCTGCCAGAAATGAGTCTTTGGGACCCTGCAAGGCATCCTACTCCAAGAGGCTGCACCAACAAAGACTCATTTCTGGCAGAGTTTGGGGGAGAGAAAGAAAGACTTCTGCTGCACACTGCAATTGTCCTGTGCTACATCAAACACTGCACAGATACTATCACTGTGGATAAACGTATTAGGATCTATCCCAATCAGAAACCCTGGATGACCAATGAAGTCCAGCGCCTCTTGCATGACAGGACCAAGGCCTTTAGGTCCAGTGATGGGGCAAGATGCAGTGTTGCCAGAGCTAATCTGAAGAAAGGTATTCGGGAGTCCAAAACTGATTAAAAGAGGAAGATTGAGGATAATTTTTAAAGCAATAACATGAGGCAGGTGTGGCGAGGGATTCAATAAATTACAAACCATCAACCGACCAATGTCATCCCTGCTAAGGGGGATGCTTCATTGGCAGAGGAACTGAATCATTTCTTTGGTCACTTTGAAGTGGAGACATCAGAGACAGATAAAACACAACTACCAGCCAGTTGTAGCCCCCACCTCATTGTGGAGGAACAGGAAGTGAGGAGCATTCTGAGGGCTGTGGACCCTAGAAAGGCTGCCGGTCCTGATGGTATCTCTGGCTGAGTGCTTAAAGACTGTGCTGATCAGTTGGCTGGAGTCTTTACAAGGATCTCCAATTGGTCTTTATCCCAGTCCACTATTCCATCTTGTTTGAAGGCTTCCACCATTGTTCCGCTGCCAAAGAAGTTCCTTATCAATAATCTCAATGATTACAGACCAGTGGCACTCACTCCTATCATCATGAAGTTCTTTGAGAAATTGGTCTGCCAACACATCATTTCTGGTCTTCCGCATACATTTGATAAACACCAGTTTGCATACAGAAAAAATAGATCTACAGAGGACGCTATAGCCATCACTCTTCACACTGCTCTGACTCATCTAGAACAGTGGGAGGGCTACGTGAGGATGCTTTTTGTGGATTTTAGTTCTGCGTTTAACATAATTCTTCCACATAGACTAGTGTCTAAACTTCTGGACCTTGGGCTTTCTAATTCAATCTGCCTTTGGATTATAGATTATTGATTTCCTGTCTGGCCGTTCACAGGGGGTCAGATTAGGTAATCATACCTCTGCAGCCCTTATTCTTAACACTGGTACACCACAGGGTTGCATGTTGAGTCCCTTACTCTATACTCTTTATGTGCATGACTGCATTCCCACTCACGTTAATAATACTATTGCTAAATTTGCAGGTGATACAACAGTGGTGGGACTTATCTCGGGGAGGGGGGGAATGAGTCTGCCTACCAAGATGAGGTGGACCGGTTGCTTTCGTGGTGTGGAAACAATAACTTGATCCTCAACACCAATAAGACCAAGGAGCTTTTTGTGGATTATAGAATGAACAGACCAGACATCCAGCCCTTGCTTATCAATGGAGACCGAGTGGAGCAAGTGGCCAGTTTTAAGTTTCTGGGTGTTACCCTAAAAGATGACCTGACCTGGGGTGCCCACATTGCAGCCCTGGTCAAAAGGGCCTAGCAGGGATTATACTACCTGAGGCTTCTCAGAAAACAACAACTGAATAAGAAACAGCTGGTGACCTTCTACCGCTGCACCATAGAGAGTATTTTAGCATATTGCACCTCTGTATGGTTTGCCAATTGCACAATGGCAGATAGGAAAGCACTCCAGAGGGTTAATGTCATTGCCCAGAAGATCATTGGTTGCCCTCTCCCCTCTTTGGATGAGCTTTATAGCTCCCACTGCCTTAAGAAAGTTCAAAACATTCTCAAAGATCCATCTCATCCTGGGAACCCTTTTTTTTTGAATGATTACCATCTGGCAGACGGTACAGAATAATAAAAACAAGGACAAATAGGTTGAAAACAGCTTCTATCCCAGGGCAGTAGCTCTTTTGAATTCTGCTGTATAGTGCAGTGTTGTGTGGTGTCAGGGGTTTCAGTTTAATGTGTGAAGTGAAGGATGTGTGTTTGTGTTTATTTTCATGGTCATGGTCATGATGTGCACTGAAGATGGTGTTTGATTTCATTGTACGAGGTGCAATGACAATAAAGTATGATGATCGATCAGTAGGAAACGGGTTGGGTATTTTCCTGTCAAAACTGATTAAAGAGGAAGATTGAGGATAATTTTTGAAAAGCTTAATAACATGAGGCAGGTGTGGCGAGGATTCAATAAATTACAAACCATCAACTTCGAGTAATGTCATCCCTGCTAAGGGGATGCTTCATTGGCAGAGGAACTGAATCATTTCTTTGGTCACTTTGAAGTGGAGACATCAGAGACAGATAAAACACAACTACCAGCCAGTTGTAGCCCCCACCTCATTGTGGAGGAACAGGAAGTGAGGAGCATTCTGAGGGCTGTGGACCCTAGAAGGCTGCCGGTCCTGATGGTATCTCTGGCTGAGTGCTTAAAACTGTGCTGATCAGTTGGCTGGAGTCTTTACAAGGATCTCCAATTGGTCTTTATCCCAGTCCACTATTCCATCTTGTTTGAAGGCTTCCACCATTGTTCCGCTGCCAAGAAGTTCCTTATCAATAATCTCAATGATTACAGACCAGTGGCACTCACTCCTATCATCATGAAGTTCTTTGAGAAATTGGTCTGCCAACACATCATTTCTGGTCTTCCGCATACATTTGATAAATACCAGTTTGCATACAGAAAAAATAGATCTACAGAGGACGCTATAGCCATCACTCTTCACACTGCTCTGACTCATCTAGAACAGTGGGAGGGCTACTGTGAGGATGCTTTTTGTGGATTTTAGTTCTCGTTTAACATAATTCTTCCACATAGACTAGTGTCTAAACTTCTGGACCTTGGGCTTTCTAATTCAATCTGCCTTTGGATTATAGATTATTGATTTCCTGTCTGGCCGTTCACAGGGGGTCAGATTAGGTAATCATACCTCTGCAGCCCTTATTCTTAACACTGGTACACCACAGGGTTGCATGTTGAGTCCCTTACTCTATACTCTTTATGTGCATGACTGCATTCCCACTCACGTTAATAATACTATTGCTAAATTTGCAGGTGATACAACAGTGGTGGGACTTATCTCTGGGGGGGCGGGGAATGAGTCTGCCTACCAAGATGAGGTGGACCGGTTGCTTTCGTGGTGTGGAGACAACAACTTGGTCCTCAACACCAATAAGACCAAGGAGCTTTTTGTGGATTATAGAATGAACAGACCAGACATCCAGCCCTTGCTTATCAATGGAGACCGAGTGGAGCAAGTGGCCAGTTTTAAGTTTCTGGGTGTTACCCTAAAAGATGACCTGACCTGGGGTGCCCACATTGCAGCCCTGGTCAAAAGGGCCTAGCAGGGATTATACTACCTGAGGCTTCTCAGAAAACAACAACTGAATAAGAAACAGCTGGTGACCTTCTACCGCTGCACCATAGAGAGTATTTTAGCATATTGCACCTCTGTATGGTTTGCCAATTGCACAATGGCAGATAGGAAAGCACTCCAGAGGGTTAATGTCATTGCCCAGAAGATCATTGGTTGCCCTCTCCCCTCTTTGGATGAGCTTTATAGCTCCCACTGCCTTAAGAAAGTTCAAAACATTCTCAAAGATCCATCTCATCCTGGGAACCCTTTTTTTGAATGATTACCATCTGGCAGACGGTACAGAATAATAAAAACAAGGACAAATAGGTTGAAAAACAGCTTCTATCCCAGGGCAGTAGCTCTTTGAATTCTGCTGTATAGTGCAGTGTTGGTGTGGTGTCGGGGGTTTCCAGTTTAATGTGTGAAGGGTGAAGGATGTGTGTTTGTGTTTATTTTCATGGTCATGGTCATGATGTGCACTGAAGATGGTGTTTGATTTCATTGTACGAGGTGCAATGACAATAAAGTATGATGATCGATCAGTAGGAAACGGGTTGGGGTATTTTCCTGCAGACTTTTGAGGGGATTTTCCCGGGTCTCTGCTGCTTCTGCTTTTTCTGAGAGACCCTGGGAAAATCTCCCCAAAAGTCTGCAGGAAATGAGAGGGGAGGAGCAGCCGCCGTGACGATACGGCTTGCAATCGAGCTCTTCGATTGCAGCCGATATCTTCACTTCTGCCTGGTCCAAACGGACCTAAACTGTCCCGTAGGGATGGCTATTGTGAAGGGTATACCCTGTGGACTCCAGGGACTCTGCAAAGTCCCTGGATGACCCAGGAGAAGTCCCTTTTGCTGGCAGCGGAGAGGCAGCCCCCAAGCTGCTGAAGTCGGGGCAGCTCCAGAAAGGAAGAGGCTGAAAGAGAAAGTGTGTCGGCTGGGTGAGAAACTTTTTTTTTTCAATTTTTTGAGGTTTGAAAGGACACTTTGATTGCTAGAAGAAATCTGTGTGGTTTTTGACAAAATTGATCAAGCGGCGTTTTTTTAAAGGGAGACGTCAAAGCGAGTCTTTATTTTTTTTTATTTTCTTTTTCGCTATCGGACTTCATTGTTATTTACTGGATAACCAGACTGTTCTTTTTTATATATATATTTTTCTATTCTCCCTTTGAATTTTTTTTTTTTTCCTAGGCTAGAGAAACAATTTGATTACTCTTTTTTCTTGTGCGGAGAAATATGTATATACTTCCTGTGTTTTTTTTTTTTACAAAAAATTATTGAATTGGAGCAGGGGGAAATTGAGAATATTATCACAACAATTTGTATACAACAAGCCAATATACTAGAGGTGAACAAACAGGCCCACTAAGCATTGAAAAGGGCGTTAGACAGGGTTGCCCTCTCTCACCCCTCTTATTTATATTTGCTTTAGAATCATTGTTAACGCGGATAAGACAAAATCCTGAAATTCAAGGGTTAGGGTCAAGGCAGAGGAATATAAATTACAGGCGTTTGCAGGCGATTGGTTTTTTCCTGAGAGGATCCCATGGAGAAAGGACATAATCTAATAAAAGAACTAGAACAATATGGTTCAGTAGCAGGACTAAAGATTAACAGAAATAAGGCGAAATTACTGACTAAAAATCTAACAGAGAACCAGAGGAAAGAATTAGAAAAAACCATGGGGATACAGGCAACAAAAAGGTCAAATATTTAGGCATATGGTTAACACCACATAGTAAATCACTCAAAGAGAATAATTATGATAAACTGTTACAGCAAATTAAGAAAGATCTAGAATCCTGGAATAAGTTGCAGCTTTCTTTACTGGGCAGGATTGCCACAATCAAAATGAACATTTTACCAAAACTCCTTTACTTATTCCAGACAATCCCAATAAAATTACCAAAAATTTTTTTTGATGATATAAATAAGGTAACTCTTAAATTTATTTGGCAAGGGAAAAAAGCTAGAATCAGTATTAAGGCCTTACAAGATGCAAAAAGTAGAGGTGGGCTAGCGCTTCCAAACTGGGAATTATATTATTGGGCAGCCAACTTATTTTTTACTTATTTTCAAGGGGAAGCCTTAGAATTTTTCATTTCTATTTTATTTTGTTTTGTTTTTTTCTTTCTTCATTGGGATTTTTGCTTTTTTTATCTATGCTTTTGGATTATTTTGGTCTCTTTTTTTTTTCAACTGAGATTTTTTGGCTGGATTAAGGTGTGAAGAACCTGAAGAAATTTATCCTTGTTTCTTTTTCCTTTTTGGCTTTGGTCTTGTTTATTATTATTATTATTGGGTCTTTTTATTATTATTTTTATTTTTTATTGTGGATTATTTTTTAATTGGACTTGGGTCAGGAAGAACCTGAAGAATTTTTTTCTCTCTTTTCTCTTCTTTCTCCTTTATTATTGGGCTTTTTATTATTGGACTTTTCCATTTTGGATTATAACTGGATATTTTCTTAATTGGATTAAAATTTGAAAGAACTTGAAGATTTCGAACCATCTAAAATGAGTAGGAAGCTTATACCTTCGGGTGCCTCTGTGTCTACTTCTGCCTCCCCACCATCTGGACAACGTTCAATTCAGGTAATGTTAAAGCAAGACAAAGAACAAGAAAAAGTAACCTTACAGATGATTATGCAAGGAATTCAAGACCTTAAGATAAAAACAGACACCATTGAACAAAGAACAGGGAGGACTGAGGAAAAAGTGGAAAATATCCAACAGATGATGGCGAAGTATGATGAGAGACTCCAAAAAGTTGAAGAAGAGGATAAACAAAGAGAGGAGAAGATTGGAAATATTGGTAGCAGACTAACAGTGGTTGAACAAGAAAAAAGTGGGATGCTGAAGTGGGAGATGGAGAAGTCAGAATTTTATCTTAGATTTCAAAATATAGAGGAAGAAAAAGGGCAAGATTTGGCTGCGATAATGATAGAAATTTTGGCGGACGCTTTGGAAATAACAGAGGAAAAGATGATGGATGGAGTAGATGAGATATACCGAGTCTTTACAAGATATGCGATGAGAAATAATTTACCCAGAGAAGTCCATATTAGATTTACTAAAAAATATATCAAGACACAAATTTTACAAGCGGCAAGAAAGAAGACGTTGAAATATAAAGGCAAAGAAATCTTGGTCTTAAAACAAATACCCAGAAGAGTGAGAGAGATGAGAAGAGAATATCGATTTCTGACCAAAATGCTATTGAAAAAGGAGGTGAATTACAGATGGCTGATCCCAGAAGGATTGATGTTTACATGGCAAGAACAGAGACACAGAATTGATTCAATTGAGAAAGCAGAACTTTTTTACGCAGAATTTTTTGGAAGGAGAGAAGAAGAGGCAGAAAAAGAGATTTCATTAATTGAATTCCAAGAGGAACAAATGGAGACTGAAAAAGAAGAAGGTGCAGTAGGTGGACAGGTGGATATTAAAGATCAGCGGGAACCAAGATCTACGAGAGCGGTTAAACCTAAATATAAAATATAACCATGGAAGAGAAAAAACTGATTACAATGAATATAAATGGACTGAATTCAGCTGCTAAGAGAAGGAAGATTTTTCATAAATTAGGGAAATTAAAATTTGATATAATTTGTTTACAAGAAGTACACATTAAAAAGCAACATGAACAATTGTTAGTACAACCAAAATTAGGGAAATTGTTTACTTCTTTGACCCAATGTAAGAAAAGAGGAGTGGTTTTATATATCAAAGAGGCCACCCCAGCAAAATTGATTTACGCTGATGAAGATGGGAGAATATTAATGGTGGAAATAACGGACAATAATATAAAGATACTTTTGAGTGCAATTTACGCTCCGAATGATAAACAGGAAGAATTCTACAAAAAATTACATATGAAAATGGCTGGACTGGACTACGCTAATATAATTATGATGGGAGATTTTAATGGAATCGTGGATAATAAACTGGATTATATAGCAACAACAGCAAAGTACAATAGAAAGATTCTTCCTAAATCTTTTTTTAAAATGACAGATGAACTAATTTTAAAAGATATATGGAGAGAAAGAAATGCTAAACTTAAGCAATATACTTTCTATTCAAATAGACATTTATCATGGTCCAGATTAGATATGATTTGGATTTCAACAGAATTAATATCTAGCGTTCAAGAAGCAAATATTGAAACAAGTACTTGAGCTGACCATAATCCATTGACAATTAAATGGAAGGGACAAAAAAAAAAGATCGAGATGGACGTTAAATCATACTATTCTAAAGGAGAAAGATTTTATACAATGGATGGAGAAAGAACTAGCCTTTTTTTTCAAAGAAAATAGAAAAGAAGATACTTCAATACAGAATGTGTGGGATACAATGAAGGCATATGCTAGAGGTTTGATAATAGACTACACAAGAAAAAAGAATATTAGGAAAAGGCAAGTCATTAAAGCCTTGGAGGATGAGTATAAAAGACTTGAAAAAGAACTACAGAAAATGCCACAGAAAAAAGACATCAAACTGAAACTGGACATAACTAAACATAAAATGGACTTAATAGAGAAAGAAGAACTGGCACAGAAAATCAGGAATGCTAAACAGAATTATTTTGAAGATGCAAATAAGCCAGGTAGATGGCTAGCATATAAGCTGAGAAAGGAGGAAGAGTCGAGGAAAATATCACAGTTAATAGATGACCAAGGTCAAGTTTGTTATGGCAGTAAAGAGAAAAAAGAAATTATTCGAGATTTTTATGGACATCTATATAAGAAAGAGGATATTGATGAGGAGAAAGTTAAACAGTACTTGCAAAAGTCTGCAGGAAAATACCCCACCTCGTTTTCCTACTGATCGATCATTCTTTATTTGGGATCGCAGGATACCATCTCTCTCTCTCTCTCTCTCTCTCTCTCTCCCTCTGCCCAGAACAGAGTTGAAAAGCAGGTTAAGAATGTGGCTGCCTTGGGGGAGGTGTGTGTGTGTGAGGGACCTCTGTGTGTCTGTCTGTCTGTCTCTGTGTGTGCGTGTGTGCATGTACGTGTGTAAGAGAGAGAGAGAACATCATCGCCAGCCCTCTGAGGTTATATTGGATCTCTCTCTCTGTCTCCCACCAACATCAGCAAGCCACTGTCACTCAAAATTCATATTAGTGGTCTGCAGGATTTAAAATTATGAGTTTGGTGGTCCCTGAGGTCCAAAAGATTGGCGACCCCTGTTCCAGAAAGACCTTTTGAAGCAAAACGTTTAGGAGAAAGAGCAGATGGGTTGATTCTAGACAGTGTTGTACAAGAGGAATGGACTGCAAGTAGCTCCTGGTCCCCTTTTTTTATAATGCCCACTTCTAATCACATTTCTCAAAAACAGCAGCATAACTTCTTGTCCCTTTGAATGAGAAACCTGGTAGCTGTAAAGTGTCAGCTAAGATAGGTTGAAAATAACTTTTAAAACACTCTCTAAAAATTCAGGAAACTGAAAAATATCTGCTATACTCACTTGTACTCTATCCATTTTGCATTTACAGACGGCCATAAAAAATTAAAATAGAATTCAAAGCACCCTCTGAAGAGAAGAAGGTTGCCCATCCTTAATATATGAGACCCTGTTTCCTAGTTATTTTTACTTCCTGCTTTTCCCATTGCTGTGATTTGAACTGACATTCAAAACTCAATATCCAATTATGCATTTATTTATTATTTAGAAATAGGCAAGAGGGAGGCAATTGCTTTTACAAACAATATTTAAAATGATAGCAATCAAGCCACGTATTATTCCAAACATTGCTCCCAGCAAAAAGGTGGGGAAAAGGCAGGGGTGGGATTCTACCAATTCGAACCAGTTCTATAGAACTGGTTGTTATGATACTGTCCAGTTTGGAGAACCAACAAATCACATCACTGGCTGGCCTCTCCCCTCCCCACCCACCCCACCCAGGAGTCTTCCCAGAGGCCCAGTTGGGTGGTATTCAGGGGGTTGGGGGAGGAAGAAGTGGCCTGAGAGCAGAGCTGAATCTTCCTTAGGATTGAAGCTTCTATTGTTCAGTGCAGACTCAGGCAGCAGATTGCAGAAAGGTAGATCTGGGAGTGAAGCT